>NC_135563.1:3094421-3139421 GCF_964340395.1 Glandiceps talaboti | reverse complement strand
TGACTGACTGACAGACTGATTGACTGACAGACTGACTGACTGACTGACAGACTGATTGACTGGTGACTGACTGACTGACTGACTGACTGACTGACTGACTGACTGACTGACTGACTGACTGACTGACTGACTGACTGGTGACTGACTGACTGACTGACTGACTGACTGACTGACTGACTGACTGACTGACAGACTGATTGACTGACAGACTGACTGACTGACTGACTGACTGACTGACTGACTGACTCATTGTAATGTATACGTACTACTTGATGGCTGACTGACAGGTGACTGACTGACTGACTGACTGCTTTAGTTGTACTACAACATTTCTGACTGACTGACTAGTGACTGACAGATCCCTTGTCATGTGCATGTACTACTTGGTGGCTGACTGACTTCTTCAATTGTACTGCAACATTTCTGACTGACTGACTGACTAACTGACTGACTGACTGACTGACTGACTGAATGAATGAATGAATGAATGAATGAATGAATGACAATTTATAAAAAGGGCAAGCGTGATAAACAAGATGTTTCCAATTACCGCCCTATTTCTCTACTCCCCACTCTCTCAAAAGTTCTTGAACGTTTAGTCTGCAATCAACTTATTAGTTACTTAGATTCAAATAATATCCTCCATCCAACTTTTTCTGGTTTCCGTCCAAAACATTCGACAGCTACATTATTACAGCGTATGTGTGATGATATACTTGATAACATGTTCAATAGGAAAATTTCATCTCTTCTTATGTTAGACCTTTCAAAGGCGTTTGATTCAGTCAATCACACTATCCTTCTCAGTAAACTTCAACGTTACAACTTTCATCCATCTGCAGTTCAGTGGTTCAGAAGTTACCTATCAGGTAGAACTCAAAGTGTAAAAGTTGGCAACATATCTTCAAATTGTATTCAGGTCAAAACTGGAGTACCTCAAGGCAGTGTCTGTGGACCTTTATTATTTGCACTATATATTAATGACCTTCCTACTTGGCTTCACTCAAACACTCCAATTTATGGTTTTGCAGATGACATCAATATTCTGAAAAACAGTACCATTGCCGATATTGATGTACTTCACAATGACTTAAAATACGAAATTAATCGTTTAACTACATGGTTCCATGCAAATACTTTGAAACCAAATATCTCTAAATATCAGTATATGTTCTTCGGTACACGTCAACAACTAAAGAAAATACCAAATCACATTAATTCTCTGTCCTTTCAAGATATTACTATCAAAGCTACTAAGTCTGCTACCTGCTTAGGCTTGAAACTGGACCCTGAACTCAGTTGGTCAAACCATGTGTCTTATCTCCGTAGGGCATGTGGTTTCCGTCTAACAAGACTGGCACGTGTTAGGCGTTGTATACCGGAAAAAGTCAGAAAGAATGTAATAGCTGCTACTGTCTTCTCCCTTTTAGACTACTGTGACACAGTCTTTTCTAATTGTAATCTCACTTTGAAAAGTAGTCTTCAAGGTATCATAAATTTTGCTGTACGAATTCAATGTGGCCTTAAAAAATCAGACCATGTAACACTTGCCAGAAATTCTCTAAATTGGCCAACTATTCAGGAAAGACACGATCAACACTTCAAAAATATTGTCAGTAAATGTATAAGCAAAAAAGTACCACTCTATTTATCTGATCTTGTCACCAAAAACTCAACAATACACCAATACAATACTCGGACCAAATACCACATTCCAAAGGCACACAGTCGTTCTTTCAAATACCGCTCATGTATTTCCGCAAATACGACTACTTAGTAAACACTTAGTTTTTAATGTCTTAAACCGTTTTTAACTTCATAATTCTAGCATCTCTCGTGTTTTACTTTTTATAACTTTTATTTTATCTTTGTACTCTGCCCTGTAAATTTTGTTACTCTCCCATATTTTTAAATTATGTGTCTTTGTATTTTAACGTATGTTTTGTATTTTTATATTCAATGCATGAAAATCCATTTATGGATGCATTGACCTAGAGTAATAAATCAAATCAAATCAAAACTGGTGACTGACTGACTCCTTGTAATGTACACGTACAACTTAATGGCTGACTGACAGGTGACTGACTGGCTGACTGACTGCTTCAGTTGTACTACAACATTTCTGACTGATCGACTAGGGACTGACAGACTCTTTGTAATGTACATGTACTACTTGGTGGCTGACTGACTTCTTCAGTTGTACTACTGACTGACTGACTGACTGACTGGTGACTGA
Source organism: Glandiceps talaboti (assembly GCF_964340395.1). NCBI lineage: Eukaryota > Metazoa > Hemichordata > Enteropneusta > Spengelidae > Glandiceps > Glandiceps talaboti. The sequence goes on along the minus strand of NC_135563.1, from coordinate 3,137,185 downwards.
CAGACTCCTTGTAATGTACATGTACTACTTTGATGGCGGACTGACAGGTGACTGACTGACTGCTTCAGACTCCTTGTAATGTACATGTACTACTTTGATGGCGGACTGACAGGTGACTGACTGACTGACTGACTGACTGCTTCAGTTGAACTACAACATTTCTGACTGACTGACTTGTGACTGACGTACATATACGCCTTTGTACATGTAGTATGTAAATAAGTTTAGAGAAAATGGACTATATTTTATCAGCATCATCAACATTCCAAAACACTTTTGTCATCTATTTGTAAACTCTGACAGGATTAATTACGAAAATAAGCATCAGAGACGTCACATAAATCACATGTGCTCAAATGATCGCCTTCGTGTGACACTGAACTAGAACTTAGTTGAACAGCCAATATGTTACGATCTGTCAAAGTACATTATCTGTCAATGTCATATATCATGATCACGATCAGAAATCCTGTCATTTGTGCGATTTGTTATTCAAATTATACAATTAAATGAAAATTCCTACACTCTGAACAGTGTTGCAACTCAACCTACCAAACTTAGTTCGACCACACTTTGGAAAACCAAAATTTCCGAGGGTATTTACGAGATGTACTTTGTGTTTCTTGGACGACGTCATTTTGAATGCCGATCTTCGAATTTTAGGTAAGTTTCGGAAACAATCGGAAGCCAATGCCGCCGAGCTCCGTTCCATTTCTCACGTTCGGTAATGTTCGATTGACATTTGTGCTCGATTGAGTAGATCTCCCCACCCTAACGTCAACTCGGCAAAGCAAAAACCGATATTCCGAGTACGATAACATTTGAGTACGATCAATTAGATCATCTATATTTCGTTACTAACGGAAAGAGTTCATTTTTAGGGCTTTTCTTAGCAATTTGAAATTATCAAAGTACAAATCCAATTTTGCATGTAATTTGTAAATTTTTAGCTGCTGAATAGCCGACCCAATTGACTGAAAAGCCGGGCAAACTGGTCGGTGGCCAGCTTAAAATGAACACGCTGAATCATAAGTCTCAAAAAATGGCAGTCCAGGCTATTCTTTTAGTTGTATCTCTGCACATTCCACCCATTTCTTTAGTGGGCTTCAAATTCTTGATATATTTAAATTACACAAACCTCAACTTTGAACTTCCATGTATGACTTATTATAATATTAAACAAGTAGTTACCTCACTACCTTCCACATTATTGTACTCCTCCATTTTTATGATTATAGTACTGGCTGGGTTAAAGGTTAGGGGATGACATATCAAACAACAACAAAATGTGCTCACTGATCCGAAACAGATTTTTGAGGGGAGCGTTAAATAGGGGGGTCTGTAGCGGTTGTAGCGTAGTAAAAGTGATATAGCAAAACCGCTACAGATTCAGATATGAATCGGTTCTGTCGATTTGCTTTTGCGTTAGAAGAATTATAGCGTTTGATTTGGGTTAAACGTCGAAACGAAAAAAATGCACGAAAACAGACGAAAAAGCCCTCTAAATCACACAAAAAATGCAGCTATAATGAGAGCGACCTAAGACACCAATACCATTTCAAAAAATACAAAAACTATATTATTTATAAGACAATTATTGACTCACTTCTGCCTTGAGATTGAAAATCACATCCATCTATCTTGGGGATGTTCCATCTGAAAGTGAATTCATCAAACAATAGTTAAAAAAAAAAAAAAAATACTTTTTCAATATATAGCATTCATTGATATTGTAATATTTTATTCTGTTACATACCACAGACTTGAAAGTCTCTAACTTCTAATGTTCCAATAACACTGGTAAAATCACTTTTTAAGACAATTATTACTTACGTCTGCCTTGAGATTGATAATCACATCCAACTGTCTCTGGTCTTCTTGTCCAGCTCCATTATTGTGCCCACCTGGTTGGTTTTTAATTTTCCTTTGCTGAATCGCGAACATATATAATGAGAGACTGAGATCTATGATACAATACCGTTTCAAAAAGACAATTTGACATGCATTAATGAGGAGAAATTTAAATATTAGTGAATTAATTAAAGTTATTGGTGACTAAATGTGCGAAGTGCAAGATATAAAGTGCCGGCCATTCAATTTATTTTAGCTTCTTTTTGAACTGGTAGTGGCAAAATAGAACGCTTTCATTAATTTCGTTCACGTAACTATGAAGTCATGTTATTTTTGTCCCAAATTTTCCAACTTTTTTCAACTAATCGAGCCTGTAATTTTTGCTTCTCCTCGACAATGGAATTAGCCAAACTGTTGTCCATTGCCCACATAACCCAACCCAACCCAACCCAACCCAACCCAACACAATCCGTACAAGAGAAAAAATAGCATGATGTCAAAAACGAAGCAAATAAAATCTATCCTAGCATGATGTCAGTTATCCCAACCAAACAGGTAGGCACAACTTTGGGCTTCTTCTTTCTTTACAAGTCGCATCTTCCATCGAGCCTCAGCAATTCACAGACAGACATTACAGATAGATGTGTAGCCATTTTGAACTTTTTGAGCTGCAGTAAGACGGATTTACAAGTATTTGAAAAGGTATTGAGAACCAATCAAAATAAAGAGTAAAAATGAACCCATCACCTGTGATTTTACATTTTGGCGGGAAACTATTGTCTCTATGTGAGGTCAGTATTAACGAGCAAGTATTACACGTTATATTGCATGACAGCCAATCAACGTCAGAATTTTACTCGGCGGGAATTTACAAGTGGTGTTAACAACATCCTTACATGACACACCTGTGGGTGCACACCATATTTTAATCAATTGTTTCTCGCGAAATGCAATTAGTCGGAAAACGGCGCATGATTTGTGAAAGCGCTCTGACCGCAAAAGTCGGGATGAGTCGCCCCCGTTTGAATTACATACCTTAGTAATAAAATGGAATGTCAGAGCCCAACAAATAAAATGAAATAGGACGACTTTACCTACAATGTGGTATAACGTACATGTATCTATAGGAAGTTTGCGATTTTCCATCTTGTTGGCACATAATCCCTCGTGGTTGTTTGAAATACCACGGCAAGATATGATTCAGTACACTTCAAGGACAACTCATACAAATCCACGCAAGATCTAGATTCTCACAGACTGTACTCATAGCTTGTCCAGTCTCAGACAACACTAGACAAATGCAAGTGTGTCGTACGCGTGTCTGAGGTCCAATAATTTGATCGTGTATATTGCTTGAAATTTACTTTCAGAAGAAAAACGTGTGGGTTTATCGAAATGCTTTGCCTATATTTTCACGTATACATAATGATTCACAACAGCGGCGCGATCGTCATCGTGTATGATTTTCTCCCAACTCCCCGTACTTAGCCCCGTACTAGATAGGCTTCCTTTGACCGAGGGTAACGTGAAAAAAAGCTCACAAAATGTAAGTTTTTTTTCCGCATCCGCATATTTGTTATAAAGACGTTTCTTGTTATCGACGGTAATTACTATTTAGGTTTGTTGGCAATTTTATTTCATCGCACTGTATTCGTACGCTCATACCTATGTGTTTACAGCACTTGAACTTTGACATACTTTTGATAATTGTTCCGTGTCGGTCCTTGCCAATGTTAGTAAGAATGAAGTAAAGTATATTAAAAAATTATTTGACATTTATAAATAAAATAAGATTGATAATACGAAAAGAATTATTCGCTTTTCGTGAATGTTTTCGGTCCAATCCCATTGAATGTCTGACAAGTTCATACAATGAGCATGATTTACTGGATGAATCCCTACTGCAAATGGTAACTATATAGCTTTTAGTCACACATCTACTAGACTAGTATTCATGCCGGCCCCATGCATCGCGTCAAAAATAAAGAAATCTTAATACGATATTAAAACAAATTATATGTATTCATCGAATGATATTTAATACGTCAAACAAACAAGGAAGGCGTAGGATGTAAATACACATGACACACCCCTCGTCGATTGCCGTGGATGACAACTACATGTACTATCGGACATGTCATTATGTACTCACGTGCACTCTCTACTACGCGAAGCACGACTCACCTTACTCACGGTTATCGTGGTTACTAGTGTGATGTTCGAAAATGCACAGGTGAATCTTTATCTAAATCGGATATAAACTCTACGGAATAATACATTTTACAATCATCTGCCTGGGATATGGCAAGTATTTTATTTTTTTATTTTTCCAACTTTTTTTTGGCCGACTCTGCTGACAGACACCGGTCCCGAGCACGTCGTGCTCGTGACAGGTGTGACCTTTGACATCCAATACGACGTGTTTCGGCGTCAAATACACATTCTTATTACCTTCAAAGGTGATCGCTCAAACATTATACCAGTTCTCAAAACTGTTAATTTACGTGTGATACTATCTGTTTTTCCAACAACTGCATAGATACATTTGTACGTACGTACGTACATACATACATACATACATACATACATACATACATACATACATACATACATACATACATACATACATACATACATACATACATACATACATACATACATACATACATACATACATACATACATATACACTGTGTATGTATAGTGTGTTTTGTGTACGTGTATGTGTGTGTAAGTCTACGGGGAGGCATGGAAAAAAATCAAGAACTTGCAAGGGGGGGGGGGCATCAATTTTTCCCAAGCTTTTGTAGGATCTCTCTAATTAGTTTATCATTGCCCCAACATTAATATAATATACTCTCTCGACCAATCAAAAGATCTAACGTCTCTCGAGTCATTATAACACATGAAAAAAATACACAAGGAAAAGGGGAAATCCTCCGGGGACCCCTGGAAGTAAGATCTGGACACTCCCTTACGAATGTTAAAGTTCGCTATTCTCAAATTGCACTGTTTTCACACAAAAGCCACCTTTGACGGCTATACATCCAACATGGAAACTTCTCGTTGCCAGTAGGTCGTAGTCATCTCACACTTATTTCAAAGGTGGATGTGGACACTGTATACAGGTGAACAACGCACACTGAGTTCCGACGAAGTCCGACTCCCACCTTCTACACTAACATGAGACGTTGATCTCTCTAATTAGTTTATCATTGCCCCAACATTAATATAATATACTCTCTCGACCAATCAAAAGATCTAACGTCTCTCGAGTCATTATAACAATAGCGTATCCAGGTGGACGTCTACACAGTTGTATGTTAATGAATTCAGAGTACAAAATAAACTACTTCAAATACATCAGTGCCAATACTCAAGCTCTACGTAACATCAGTTATTATCATTATTATTAGTCATTGAAGAATGTTGGCACATTTTAGATGCTCTTCACGCCAGTATGGATTTAAATTAAAACAGGAAAGAGACAAAGTGACTGAGTCGATACTTGTGTTCTTTGTGACTCAAATGAATTTGATAATGATTATAACTTCCTATTGAATTTTTTTTTTTGCCAATGCTAGGTTCAAGTATATTATTTTCAACAATATTTTTATTGTCCACCTTCTTATGAAAAATTCACTGGGCTGATATAATCTGACCAGGTAGTAGTCCGTAAGGTACGCCGTGACGGGCGCCCCCACACATCCGCCAACCCGGGTGAGAGGAGGCCGGTGAGGGCGGAACGTCACGACGTATCTTACAGTCTAACCAGAGTCTAACCAAGTATAGGTAGCTTGATTTACAAACTCTTGCAACCTTTCACAAACACGCTCTACCACTGTAAGAGCTGAAACAAATGAATTGGAACTGTACATTTTTTAATCGTATTATGTTTTTGTTCATATAGTGACTTGTATTTTGGACCTGTGGCCTTTGGATTAAAATGTAAAAACACCAGTGTAGTACAAGTGGGTCTTGTGTAGATACCGTTTAGAATGTACTATGCCCTTAGTGGAGTTAAGGGCTATTTTAGTCTGTTAACTGTGTTGTCGACACGCATCGTAACAACAACCTACTCTGAAGCTCATAAAATCTGCAGAGAATACAAAAGATACCCTAAAAACGATGTTGAAAGTCTCACAGGGGCTTGCAACAGATGATGATGATGATGACAACATCTATGTATGCAACGCCGGGAGTAAGAGTAAGAAGTTTGACTCAAAAGGTACATGTTTATGCAGTATTGGAAAGGAAATGCTTGATATCAAAATCCTGCAAAGAGTTGCAGTAAATTATTACGAACTCAGGCCTAGTTAGTTTTGTTTATGAAAACAAACAAACAAACAAACAAACAAACAAACAAACAAACAAACAAACAAACAAACAAATAAATAAATAAATAAATAGATAAATAAATAAATAAATAAATAAATGAATGAATGAATAAATAAATAAATAAATAAATAAATAAATAAATAAATAAATAAATAAATAAATAAATAAATAAATAAGTACTGACAAACATCATCAATAGAGTAATCACAAATCTGTATCAACAATAATGAATTTCGCAACATCAAGAATTAGTGAGTGTATGTTTTCCTTAGATGCAAAAAATAGTCACAAATTCCAAAGGTGGCGTTATTCAGTGTTTGTCATTCCGAGGAATCTTGCGTGAGTTTGAAGTACATTCCCGGAATGATAGAATGCTCAGAACAAAAAATTAAGACTACAATTTATTGTAATGGCTTACTGCAGCTACTTGTACAAGTTCTCGTGGTAGGAGTATTCATCTGCCATGGCAGACAATCGGTCCCCCTTCGTGCATTGCCCTATAACTCGCGCCCGGCCTGGGAAGTCGCCAGCGAACAGAAGAACATATACACATGTTTTTACAACTTACAATTGTGCGACGCGTACGTGTCAAAGGTTATGTCGTCATCTTAATCGCTTTTGTATGAAGACATCTTAATCTCTGTAATATATTTTTGGTGTCTAGAAGGGAAATTGTTCAAAGTAAAATGATCGTTGAAAAAAGTTGAAAAAAAAAGTTAAAAAATAAAAAGTTGAAAAAAAATGAAAAAACGGCAAGCTTTGTCAGAAATTACGTCACTTCCTTCATTTACAGCCCACATTTATATAATCATGCAAGAGAGACATCTACTGTCTACACCAATTTGAAACAGAAGGGGTCTTGATGTCACATCGTTACAGACGTACACAGAACATACGTATGCTTGCATGTTGTGTTAAAAGCCAAGCTATACAAGATGATCGTTACAATGCTGCGAACTATCACCGTGAAACTGAAAGTAGAAGTACCACAGACATCAATTTGGTACAATCTGAATACAAGGGTAAATTTTATTCTTTTATCATGTAAATAAACTTCTACAAGGAACGAGTTTTGGGATATCCCATATGGTAAGCCGTTCAGGCCAGAATTATAATTTTATTTTAGCTGTAGTATTTCTTATATTTTTTCGTACTTACAAACTAATTTAACCGTTTATGTACTTTTATTCCATGTTCATATTATATCAATTGAAACATGTTTTCATTTATTTGAGAATATTGTTTTATTTTTCGTCAAACCAGAATTTTTAAGGATTATATATAATTAAAAAGTCAAAATGTATTTTTTATAAAAGTTTTTTATTTTTTTATTTTTTTCAACTTTTTTTTGGTCGAGTCTGCTGACAGGCGCAGGTAACAAGGACGTCGTGCTCGTGACAGGCGTGACCTTTGACATCCATTACGACGCGTTTCGGCGTCAAATACACATTCTTATTACCTTCAAAGTTGATCGCTCAAACATTATATCAGTTCTCAAAACTGTTAATGTACGTGTGATAGTATCTGGGTTTTTTTTTTCCAACAACCGCGACTTCAGCCGCGTACACACATGTGTACACCCCGTCACGTTAAGGTTATGACCGCTTGTATGATGACGTAGTACGTAGAACACGACCCATGTGCAACCGGTAAAAGTAGTTAATCTACAACAACTGAAGTTTGGCGCATCAATAACATTCATTATTGTGAAACTGGCCAGAATTGAAATTAGATGGCATGGTACACTATACTGTGAGCGTGAGCAAAATAGCTTTAGGAACAAAAACGTAATGTGAGGAAAAGTGAATGCGTATTTCCTAAGGGTCAGTTCAGGTACGAGCGCACATGTTGACGTCGACCTTTGTATTACATACGGCGTAGGCGTGTTGTTCTCAACTTTTCATGATACATGTGTGTACTCAGACCACTAAAAATGTATACTACAATGTATGATAAAGTATTTATCAGCACCAAATTATCACATACAACGCAATTATGTTATAAATAATACAGTTCAACATAATCTATCTTATACTAGTGTTCTTTGGTCTCTACGCCGGTCTTCAACGGCGGATGAACAGATGGTTTATGTCGGAATGACGAAATGACGTGTACAGAAATTGTCCGATACGTCTTTAGGGAGCGCCCAGATTTTACTTCCAGGGGGCCCGGGGGATTTTCGGGGAGGGGGAGCATCAATTTTTCTTAGGAAGAATTGGGGGGGGGGGGGCTAAACAAAAAATTCACAATTTTCTAGGGGGGGGGTAATGGAAAAAAATCATGATTATTTAATTCAACATAAATCAACTGCAATATTAATTCTGGCACTTCTCAAAGTAACTTGTCCGTGAGGATGTGGAAGACTTGTTTCATCACAATTACTATCAGTGTTAGATCCCTCATCAGTACATGAATTTTCTGAGCTATCAGTATCACAATTGTCTCCATCACTGCCTAGATCATGCATTACAGAAGTATCACTTTCAGTCTCAGTCACTATCTGTTTCATTCATGTCCATGATATTAATTTTAATTTCATTAATTTTTCCAGCCAGTTTTCTAAATCTAAATTCTGATGTTCCTACTATGTAAGTGGATACTATGTCTGATTTTTCTCTTTTTTAATTTTCACTGTTTTGGTAATTTATGCTCATTGTGGGGGGGACATGAAAAAATACACAAGGAAAAGGGGAAATCCTCCTGGGCCCCACTGGAAGTAAGATCTGGACACTCCCTTACGAATGTTAAAGTTCGCTATTCTCAATATGCACTGTTTTTCACACAAACGCCTTTACCCTTGATAGCTATACATCCAACATGGAAACTTCTCGCTGCCAGTAGGTAGTAGTTATCTCACACTTACTTCAAAGGTGGATGTGGACATTTTATACAGGTGAACAACGCACATTGAGTTCCGACGAAGAGCATGTATACACGTTGAAAGCTGAACACCGACGCACCATTCCACGTCGACCAAGCGTCACTGCGACCTTGCACCACCGTTGTCTGGCGAAGTCTGACTCCCACCTTCTCCACTAACATAATACGTTGTTCTCTCTAATTTGTTTATCATTGTCCCAATATTAATATACTCTCTCGACCAATCAAAAGATCTAACGTCTCTCGAGTCATTATAATAATAGCGCATCCAGGTGGACGTCTACACAGTTGTATGTTAATGAATTCAGAGTACAAAATAAACTACTTCGAATACATCAGTGCCAATACTCAAGCTCTACGTAACATCAGTTATTATCATTATTATTAGTCATTGAAGAATGTTGGCACATTTTAGATGCTCTTCACGCCAGTATGGATTTAAATTAAAACAGGAAGACGACAAAGTGACTGAGTCGATACTTGTGTTCTTTGTGACTCAAATGATAATGATTATAACTTCCCATTGATTTTTTTTTTTGCCAATGCTAGGTTCAAGTATATTATTTTCAACAATATTTTTATTGTCCACCTTCTCATGAAAAATCTATATGAAAAGTGAATCATATATGTATGGTAAATAAGATGTTTAGGGTAAATCAGATATCTAGGGTATATCAGATATGAATGGTAAATCCTATATCTAGGATAAATCAGATATATAGGATAAAACCTGTATATAGCGTAAATCAGATATGTAGGGTATATCAGATATGTACGGTAAATCCTATATCTAGGATAAATCAGATATATAGGATAAAACCTATATACAGCGTAATTCAGATACATAGAGTAAATCCTAAATGTTGGGTAAATCCGTTACATAGAGTAAATCCTATAAGTAGGGTAAATCAGATATGTAGAGTAAATGAGATATGTAGAGTAAATTAGATATATAGGGTAAATCATATATGCTGGGTAAATCCTATACGTAGAGTAAATCCTATATGCAGAGAAAATCAGATATGTAGGGTAAATCCTATATGTAGGGTAAATCCTAAATATAGAGTAAATCAGATATATAGGGTAAATCAGATATATAGAGTATATCAGATATGTAGAGTAAATCAGATATGTAGAGTAAATCCTACATGTAGGGTAAATCAGATATGTAGGGTAAATCAGATATATAGAGTAAATTGGATATATAGGGTCAATCCTACATGTAGGGTAAATCAGATATGTAGGGTAAATCAGATATATAGAGTAATTGGATATATAGGGTCAATCCTATATGTAAGGAAAATCCGATATATATGGTATATCAGATATGTAGAGTAGATGAGATATGTAGGATAAATCCTATATGGAGGGAAAATCCTCTATTTAGGGTAATTTCGATATGTATAGTAAATCAGAAATGTAAAGTATATCAGATATGTAGAGTAAATCAGTTATGTAGGGTAAATCTGATATGTAGGGTAAATCCTATATATAGTGTAAATCAGATATATAGAGTAATATTCTATATGTTGGATGAATCCAATATGTAGAGTAAATCCAATATGTAGGGTAAATGAGATATGAGAGTAAATCCTACATGTAGGATTCAGATATGCACAGTAAATCCTATATATAGGGTAAATCATATATGTAAGGTATTAAAGGTAATTAATCTAAAACAACTAAAGTTTGTTGCATCAATAACATTCATTATTGTGAAGGACAAGTAAAATGCGTATAGTTTTTGTGGTGTTGCGTGGTCTTTTTACTTGTTTTATCCCATGTGCAGTGCATTGCAGTGATGGCCTCAAAGTAATGACGTTTGACCTGAACAGCTGACGACAGCTCACCGGCCGCGCAAGTTAAACGCCGAATCGTGAAATAAACATTAAATCTCAAGTACTATTAAAGCTGGGGTGGGAAACTTGAAACTACTACAGGAAAACGACACGGTGACGGTATTACTCCATTCCGGGACTTAATTGTGTCAAAGGTACGGTTCAGTACTAGCGCACATGTTACGTTGACGTCGACCAGGCTGTAGTACACACGTACGCTCGACGCTTGTCACGAGAACAATATGCTGCTGACAAGCGCTGGTCACCAGACACTCCGAAAAAATATACGTAAAGTGAAATGTTCTTTGATGAAAAACATGTTTACACATAAACAAGCAACAAGAAAATCACATGAGATGAAATTTATATCTGGAAAATACATGGGCCAATTGTGTTTATTATTTTTAAAACATCGCATAGAAATTATAACTCCTAGCTGATCAATGATGACTAAAACTGAATTATCGAAAATAAAAATTGCCTTGAAAGTTTGACTGTCATTTGACTTTATCGGCAAAAATAAAGGCCGTGGTCAAATTTCGTGAATTTTCATACAGTTATTAACTGTGCGGTGATTTTTAGCATGGTGCATTTTGATCACAATTTAGTTGCATATGGACGGAAAACGAGCCAGTAAAACCTACAGTAGTCGAGAGTACATTGCACTAAATTTCTAAAAACAAACAAGGTTCCATGTTCAGAGATATAGTTGAATATCATTGCGTGGACAGATTTTACGTTGCAGGGCTTCATCTGTGTAGAATTTAATAACAAATCGAATGATGTATGTGCCATGCTTAGCCTGTGCGTCTTTCTCTTAGCCCAGGCCGTTTTACGACGGGTATATATGTTTTCTTCACGAAAGTGAAACTGAGAAATCTGAAAACGAACATCGACCAAACAAAACGGTATTATGAAAAATCTCACATGAAACTATGTTTTTTGAAGGTACAAAACATGCGAGTAGGTCACTTGTAGATCGTACAGTGACTTTGGAACATTGTACATGTAGCATTCTAAAAATAACACTGTATTGTTATGTTGCCTCTCCAGAGGGCGCCATGATCACTGCGTCATAAAACTACGTCCATCACGTTTTTTGGCGGCGACAGTAGGGAGCCCTCCACGACGTTCTCAGGAGAGGGAAATTCTACCCCTGATGAGTGAGGACTCGTGACTACGCACCTCACGAAACAGTTCTGTAGGGTCTATAGCATATAATTTGGTTCAAATTTTCAAAACCTGTATATATATAAACTATTACGCTCTGCCACTGCGGTATAGAGCACTGTCTTAGCAGATTGATACTCACCGAGTTATATATATATATATATATATATATATATATATATATATATATATATATATATATATATATATATATATATATATATATATATATATATATATATATATATGGTAATATACTAGCATAGGACCTGTAATTTATGTGATTAAAAAGTGACCTTTTGGTGAAAAATGTAAATACAAAAATGTATGACCAGATTAATTTAGATAGGTGTTTTATTTCTTTCCTTGACACTAGTACTATTCTTGAGTTTCACTCGTAGACTCACTAGAGTCTGAAGATGTGAGGCAAGACTTGTCTTTCTTTCTATCTAAAACCAGTGAAATTAAACTATTTCCCTCCTCAGCATCATCAAATGCATCTATCTGTACTAAATATTGTAAAGCATTTAGATGTCTGCGTGGTGTTAAGTGTTTTTTCATCAGTGACTTTGCACTAACTTTGGTAGTTGCCTTCTGGCCGTATTTTCCTACAACCTTATCCACAAGTTGCTCACTAAAAACAGTTAACAACAGTCTTTTTGCTTGACTAATTGTTCTTTTCTCTTTCCTTCTTCTTACTTTTCTTTTATTTTCCTTCTTTCTCCTTGTCTTCCTGTGTCGTTCGCTAACAACAACTTCATTCTGTGGGAATCTTCTTGCAATGATGTCACTTGTATGAGAAACATCATTTTGTTTGGCTTTCACTAAACCAAGCCAATGTTTCACAGTATCAAGTTTACTTGTTATATATTTGTTTTCACTACCAGCAAATGGCCGCTCACTGTGATTGTCATAAAACAGTTCCCTTCTCCTGTTTTCTAAAAGATCATGTAGTTCTTCTAGACTTTTATGTGAATTCTGAAGATCTTGTAGCACCTTTGTGACTCTGGTAATATCCTTCACATTCAGATCAACAGGCAGTGTAACGTATCTGTTCACAAATTCACTATCTATCATTTCGATTTGTTTTCCTAATTTTGTCATCTTTTGATTTGTTTCCCACCGAAAAGCCCTTTGGGTGTTCAAATACTCCATGAATTTAGACTGCTTTGCTACATAGGCACTCTCATATATGTCCTTGGTTACTTCATTGAAATATTTCAAGCGATCAGTATGGCAATTGGGAATTAGATACTTTTCCCATTATGACTTTTCTGCATCAGGACACTCCTTGGAAAGTTTGAATTTTTTTTTTTTTTTTTTTTTTTGGGGGGGGGCATGAAATTTTTATACTTTTGAAGGGGGGGGGAGGGGCTGTGAAATTTTGGTCACAGTGGATGGGGGGCCAGGAAAAAAACCAAGTCAGAGATAATTTCTCCCCAGCCCCCCCCCCCCTGCCGTAAATTCTGTCCGGTCCCTTAGATGATATCGAAAGTGATTGTGTTATCAATATATCTTTAGTTTCTCATCTCTCATCAGTTTATCTTATTTATGATTATCCCCCCCCCAAAAAAAAAAAGAAAAAGAAAAAAGAATCCCAGTGAAAGATTAGTTACTGTAACAAGCTTATTTTTAGATACTGTAATTTACAACGTCGACCATGACGGGCAGTATATGCAAAGAGAAAGAGTAAACAAATAAATACGAGGGCGATGAATGGAGAGAGCTAGCGAGATCAATGAGTTATAGTATCACGCATTTCACGAGGGTCTATGATCAAACTGGGCCAGGTCAAATCAGACAATTCCTCACAAATACTGTTAATTTAATAGAGCGTCTTAGATATGTTGCGTTGATTTGTTTCTGGTATTTAACTTTATATATCGTTATATGCACTGTTTCATGATTATAAAATAAAACAAAAAAACGCATTACCACCAGTACTAGTACACATGTATGTCCCTTATAATTGAGTACATTTCAGTACACCATAAATAGAATTGTAAATTATTTTGCCCTGGGTGACACGGTTATTAATTCATGATTTACGGAGCCTTTCTTTGTTTGTTTAATGCCAAGGTATGTATTTATGGTACCCAGTCAAATTGTCAGGTACCTTCAAATTCACAGTAAATCAAATGTAAAGTCTCAACCTAGACTGTCGACAGGCTAGTCTCAACCCAATTTGAAATGTTCATAAACACTTCAAGCGCGATGTATTCGTTTATATTATTTGAAAATTGTTCACACCAACTCTTTGCACTAAGTCCAAGCGGAAGGAAAAGAGTAATTTCGATTTATTTGGGATCAACAGTGACCTCATATATAGTAAACACACCGTCTTGCTATGTAAATCATAAATCCAATATAAACCCATCAGTTACTCGGCTACATGGACAATCTGCATGATCTGACACCACACACACGCACACGCACACACACACACACACACACACACAGAATTAAATGACACAAATCATTGTCAATATTGAGAGAAACCAACAGCTAAGGGACCGGACAGAATTTACGGCGGGGGGGGGGGGCCTGGGGAGAAATTATCTCTGACTTGTTTTTTTTCCTGGTCCCCCCCATCCACTGTGACCAAAATTTCACAGCCCCCCCCCCTTTCAAAAGTATAAAAATTTCATGCCCCCCCCCCAAAAAAAAAAAAGAAAAGAAAAAAGTGCACAATATCCTGCCCCCTACAATAACTAAAAAGAGTACAATTTTTTTTGTTACTGTAGCACAACTGTAATATTTCTTTTGGTACTACTATTATGTTACTATTTCAGCCCAAACAACTTAGTAGTTGTAGAGGAAGTTTTTTAGAAAACAAAACAAAATAAAACATTTTGACCATACATGTAATCATACACATGTGGTATAATCTTGTGTATTTCCCAACTAGACACCATAAGTAGTCATCACTTAATACCAAGGCATTTGATGTGGTGGTTTTAACTGTCATTCACTGATACATACACAGAAACACAGACACAGAGTTAAACACACATTCACATGCGTGATTTGTGAAAAACTGTAGTGGGGACATTTGTGGGGAGTATCTAAGAACATCACATCACCTACATAGTGTATTCAAATATCTATTTATACTCATAACACAATAACTATCTAATGTCAGACATTTGTGATGTCATGAAGTGCTAGCAAACTAAGGATTTTATGCAGCTTTCACTTTCCTACACCAAATGCATTACCAATACACCTGTAAATGTAAGACATTTGTGACTTCATGTCACTGATGAAAAAACACTTAACACCACGCAGACATCTAAATGCTTTACAATATTTAGTACAGATAGATGCATTTGATGATGCTGAGGAGGGAAATAGTTTAATTTCACTGGTTTTAGATAGAAAGAAAGACAAGTCTTGCCTCATATCTTCAGACTCTAGTGAGTCTGAGAGTGAAACTCAAGAATAGTGTCAAGGAAAGAAATAAAACACCTATCTAAATTAATCTGGCCAGACGTTTTTTGTATTTACATTTTTCACCAAAAGGTCACTTTTTAAACACATAAATTACAGGTCCTATGCTAGTATATTACCATATATATATATATATTAGGACCTGTAATGTATCCTTGGTGGTAATTACACACTGAACCTGTTTCCACAGTGCTAAAATGTATGTATTTATGTATGTATGTATGTATGTATGTATGTATGTATGTATGTATGTATGTATGTATGTATGTATGTATGTATGTATGTATGTATACATATGTGTGTGTGTGTGTGTGAACAACTTGGAGTATATAAGAGTAATTAAGGGTGTATCAAATTAATCTTGAGTAGTGTTTTTATGCTTCACTAAATACAAACGTACACACTTCCATTTTAATACATAAATGAAAGTGTAGACATTCAATATTAAAGGCGATATCAAGTGCTATATCATGCAATGCTAAATTTTCTAACATATTAATTTTTTTCAATGACAAAATATTTCGCGGCCCCCCCTTTCAAACCATGAGAATTTTCATGGCCCCCCCTTCAAGCCTCCCATTTTTTTCATGGCCCCCCCAATTTCTCCCCAGGCCCCCCCCTCTGCCGTAAATTCTGTCCGGTCCCTAAGCGCTGATTAATTTGGATTTACATTAGTGGTGGAATCAACCAATGTCGCCAACAAATGTGCAAGTGCACCATACCTCCTTACTACTACTAAGTTGTCCTGGTTTCATTTTTCATCTGTAATATCAAGCCACTGAATATTAATATTGAAATAACTAATATAAAATAGAGTGAAGGTACAAGACGAACACCAGTTTGCTAAACTGACTAACATTTGCGCTTGACACAAAGTCAAGTGTTTTCAGTCTCTAGTTGCCATTCATTTGGTTTATGGTTATAAAAAAATACATGTACAGTGGTACAATTTAAAATACAATACACATATACTGCTACAACACATCACTATTTAACAGTTTGATAGCGGCTTCGTCGTCACTTTCTACCTTTTGAGTCAATGTTGCATACTGTGCGATGGATGTATGGTTACGGCGTATACGTAGAAACAGCGACACCGTGCCAACAATTACCCCCAAGATAATGATAACCGCAACGATATGCCAACAAAATGCCATGGTCACGAACATCACATTCGCGTGTGTATCCTCCCAAGGTGCGCACTTATCGACCCACTGTTTTGACAGCATGCTGGCGATTTGTAGCAGCCATGTGCCCTGGAGGATAGTGGACCCTGAACGGAGAAAGGGGACAAGCTTGTCCTTCGGCATCCAGACTTCTAGCAGTGAAAAGAAGGAGCAGCCTGAAGCTGCGATGACAAGCATCATATGAGTGACAACATCCAGGTGTGTGTTACGCCCTTGTACGTGAAAATAAAACAACATCCCTTCCACAAAGAACGCTAAGGCACCGAAGAACATTTCATAAGGTTCAAGGCCTGTAACGAGAGTCCGAGCTAAAACCACAGCAGCACCATAAATACCGAAGAAGGTGTACATTGTGCAGTGTTGCCACTCATCGCCATGTATAAACACACCGTCCGCATCGGTCGAATTAAACATTTCCCATTTCATATACGGAATAGACTGTTCTCCAAAAAATCCAATAACAGCAGTAGCGAGTACAACCAAGCCTTCCCAAAACTCGACAGAAAATCTACACAGGATACTAAGCTTCTTAAGTGGTCCTCGTCGACAAAGTGTCTCCAGACACTGGCGACCTCTTTCACTATTCCCACTCTTGAATCGGTACGCGTATTTTCCAGCCCACCACACACCAAGTATGACAAATATTACACCAGGTGTGGCATGTCCAATTGATGCACCTTTCAACGGACAATCTTCTCTCCAGTGGTACAGATTTACTACCATCGTTACTGTCAATAATATAGGAACGATGGACACCTCGTGTTGATTAGAACCAGGGAAATGGCGCTCAACTAGCAGTTGAGTTGTGGTACATGGGACGGAAGTCAACGTAGATTTGTGAACTGACCATCTGACCCCTTTATGTGTACACAACATACTAAAGTCAACATATATATCGTACAACCATTCACGTACTTATGTAACAATAGTGGTATTTTGATAAAGATAACTATTAACTTAAGAGTTTACACCTTTTTTTCTCAATATTCTGCAATTTTATTGGTTCTAAATTGTAAGTTCAGGAAATATACAGGGAATAATATTTAAATTTTTCTTCACCAGAATTTACAGTTACGAAATTTAAAGAGCAACACTACGGTGGTACAACATGATACAGGTTGTACTAAAGCCTGGAGACCAAACAATGTAAAACCCCATGTACTGGTTTAATATTCTACGTGAAAACAACATACTAGAGGCAACATATATATCGTACAACCAAAAAACATTAAAATGTTAAAATCACTACAGTTGATCAAGTTCATCAAGTTCAACACAAAAGTAGGTTGCTTAGGCAAAGGGTGCTATTGATTAACAAAAATAAACTTTATCAGAATTTCAATTTACCTGACTGTTATCTGTTCATCCTATAAATATAATTGCTAATTAATGGGATTTGTCATGTGTTAGGTAAACGTGGAGGCAACTTGTCGTACGTGTGTTCGATGTGTACCAGGCTAGTACGGGAATATAATAGTAATATAAAACGTGTATTTACATCAACAAATTGTAAAATCCGTTAGTTACCCAGCAGCCCGTCACATGAGTGCATGTACATTTAGTAGAAAAGAAATTGTCCCATTCTAAATGTATATTAGTTGCTTACTAGTTTCTTTTACATTTCATAGATCAAAAGATTTTCAGACAAATTAAAATACAATATCATGTACACAGCTGTAAGATTTCAATGTCTATCTGATAATGTTGTTATTTTTTAAACAGGTCTGAGGCGTAAACAAATTGTGTGGTTCCGATTTAAAAATAGGAGGGGTAGGTAGATTTTTTATTTTATTTTATGATTTTTTTTTCATGGGTGAGTGTCTAGTTCAGGTTTTCCATTGTTTTCCAAATGGTCTCTTTTTTGTTTATTTTGTGCTTCCTATCAGATGTACAACCATTACAGATTGGAAGAATAGCGTAACCAAACAACTTGTTTTATTTGGCCTGATAAATGCGTTGTCTGACATGTTACTGTGTACTATACTATACTCTGCTAGGGATCGGTTGAAAAATCTACACAGATCTCGAGTTGTGTGATTATATGACGACAAAATGTGAATTAAAACAAATCAGAATAAAAAAACTAATAAAATGAAAATTGGCAGCACAATTTGTGTTGAATCATAACGGACAGTGTGTTTATTAAAATGATTCATCGCATGTTGTTGTCGGAGAAGCACTAGAGTTGCTATGACAGACTGAGATCAATATGTACACGTCATTCTCATGCTATTGGTCCCAGCTATGACCATATAGATTTTCAGGGGGGGGGGGGGCGGTAGGGTAGGATTGGAAGGAGATGAATTTATTTTCCCGCATATTATTTATTTATTCTATGCGAGATTTATATGATAATATGGAGGGTAGGAGTGGGGGTGGTGGGGTGGGTGGTGATGGTGGGGGTTATTGTCATGACGGCAGTGAAGTTACCACGACCTTTTCCTAATACTGCTGTCCACCCTATATATCTTTGTTGGAAGAGAAATGTATTTTTCTCCTTATAAAGAGGAACAGTTTGAAATTATTTACCCTTTTCCAAATACACGGGTAGTGATGGCAAGTATGGGTAAGATTCCCGCCAAAATTAGGTGTTTATACCTTTATTTCAGTATGATTTTATCATTCAGTGGCATTATTTCTTATTCCATCATTCTATCATTGTTATTTCATCATTATTTTATTATTATTTTATTATTATTATTATTTATCATAACCAAATAATAATGAAATTATGACCAAATAAGAATGAAATAAGAATGAAATCATGACCAAATAAGAATTAAATAATGGTTAAGTAAGAATGAAATAATGGTCATATAATAATGGCATAAGAATGAAATAATAACCAAATAAGAATGAAATAATGACCAAATAAGAATGAAACAATGAAATAATGACCAAATAAGAATAAAATAATGTGTGTGTGTGTGTGTATGTATGTATGTATGTATGTATGTATGTATGTATGTATGTATGTATGTATGTATATATGTATGTATGTATGTATGTATGTATGTATGTATGTATGTATGTATGTATGTATGTATGTATGTATGTATGTATGTATGTATGTATGTATGTATGTATGTATGTATGTATGTATGTATGTATGTATGTATGTATGTATGTATGTATGTATGTATGTATGTCTGCCAAGTCCAATGAAGCAACCATAGGGGCGTGTAGTGTTTCTTAAATCGGTGTTCTCCTTGTCTATGGGCTAAATATAACAACGTTAACGTTTTGACTGTAATTTCCTACCTGAGAGGATCTAACACTCGGCTTAGTATCAAGTCATGTTATAGAGATTATATTTGTAGCAACAGGATTCGTGTGATATACGGCAATCTAAGCAATATAATAATGACACTTTTATTTATTTATCTATCTATCTATCTATCTATCTATCTATCTATCTATCTATCTATCTATCTATCTATCTACCTACCTACCTACCTACCTACCTACCTACCTATCTATCTATCTATCTATCTATCTATCTATCTATCTATCTATCTATCTATCTATCTATCTATCTATCTATCTATCTATCTATCTATCTATCTATCTATCTATCAGTTCGCACTTTCTCCAAACTATCACATATTTTGTTGATATAATATGTTTTTATCAACTTAAGCTTAACAAAGCTTTCGAGCAATTTTGTGACATTTGGGAGGTGTTGGCCGATGTGTGAGGACGCCCCATCACGGCGTACCCACTTTTTTTTGCGGCGGACGAGTTCTTGATACGACATCAAATGCCTACGTCATCAAAAAATGTACACTTGCAAAGGTCAGAGGTCACAACACATGGGCGAAAGACAACACTTTTAAAGCATGTGTTCCGTATGCTGATTGTCGCTTGAACTATCAAACCTTCCATGATGAGCCATGAGGATGAGAAATTTACGGGTTCTTCCCTAGGTGTTGATGTTATTCTAGATGAAGAAATTATGAGAAATGCTCCGCATTGTGTTCACGGTAGGAAAAGTTCAAACACTGTGAAAACAGCGTTGCATTGATATCGTAGTCCTAGATCCTGCATACAGACGGTGCACGAGTCTAGCTTGACGGTACACGATGCTGACTTGACTCTAGAAATAGTAGGGACAATTGTCAGAATCGAGTCCCGGATTACTCCAATTGCAAGCAGGACTAGTACTACGTGTAACAAGTCCTGCTTGCATACTGAGTAAGTCGTCCCTTCCTTCCCTTGAGCGAAACGCGTGCACCGTCTGCAAACAGGACTAGGACTCAAGAGTCAGATGCCAACGTGAGTCTAACTAGTGGAGGTGTAAATCTTAAGGATACCGTATATAGACAGAATAAGAACTTGACTACGTTGGTACTAATACTAATAGGATAGTCATATTATGTTCTGAGTTCAGTTCAGTTCAGTGGGTACATGTAGGTCCAGCCGTTCTACATTTGTAGTTCGGCTGAGGAACTTGGAAGTCCAAAACTTGTTTTGTCTTCAGCAGGTTTTTTTTTAGCTGTTCTTGCCAGTAGATATTGACTCTTCTATTAACTATTTTCTTCCCGTACTTGATTGGAGGGGTGTGTGCAAAGAAATCATAAATGTCTTGTACATGTAGTTGATATTTCTGTAGAATAAACTTGAGGCCAATGAACCAGCTGTTACTTTTTAGATCTTTGATAGCAATTTGTCTTTCACTAATGGAGAAGCAAGGTGATGTATTATCCTGTAGAATTCTTCCTGAGAGTGTTAACTTCCTTTTATCAATCTCGGCTTCATTTGTATGAAGACCAGAGAGTAAGTATTAAAATAGGTTCATCAGCTGTATAGTCAACTAAAAATGTAATGAAAAGATTTGTTTCAGTATGTTTTTTTTTGTGTGTTAATTCTAGCTTATTGATATCGGCTCTTGTAAGATTCACAGTTTCAAGTCCATAGATTAATCTTAGAAGGATGTACATGTAATGTAGGTTGTCCACATAGCGATGGTTACTGTAGGGTTTAAGCCATTTTTTTCCATGGCAGCCATATCCAAGTAAGGAGTATACTGCTTTTTGTGCAGATGATATACTCATGTCAATGTCGGCTCTAGTCTTGCTGCTAGACGTTCAGGCTTTCTTTCGATACTATATTATAAGCAAACAAAGTTCGCAGTGAGGGCTTGCCCGATAGCGATGTTAGGTTGTGTGTCATATTGTATCGGAAGAACATCTGAGGTCTAGCAGATAGACTATGTCGGCTCTTGAAGTTGTGTTTCTTTTAATACCAAGATGGATAATAGATGCTTGGACTGGAAGCACATCACCTTGCAATGATAAAAACTGTTTGAGAAGATCTTGTCGAATTGGTACCACTGAACTTTAGTTGAGGTTCATAGAGTATCTTCATTTGATGTATAGTGTTTGTAAAACAGTCAAGTACTTGCTGGGTATCAGTAGTATTATCAACTAGTAGAGAGGTATCATCTGCAAATGTAGGGCAGACACAGTTAATGGTACCAATATGACAACCCATTTCCTTGTTATAAATATATACCTTGTAGAGATGTGCAGATAGAATGCCTCCTTGACAAACTCCTTGTTGTATTTGAAAACTGCTTGAGATTTGATTACTCCATTTAACACTGGAAGTAGCATTCTTGTATAGCAGCATGACATTCTTGACAGCTGGTTGAGAGAAATTGGACAGGTAGAGTTTACAAAAGAGAGGGACTTACATTTGTATGCCACACCACATCAAAGGCTTTTTTGGCATCAAGGGTGATAAATAAAAGTGAACATTTATTGTCTTTAGCATTGTTTACAACTTCAGAAACTATAAAAGCTGCATTAGCTGTTGACACATTCTTTGCAAATCCAAAATTGTAATTTGTTTTGTTGTTTACAGAAAGACTCTTCCATCCTAGTGACAAGTGTTTTTACGGTGATTTTACCAATAATTGGTAGACAGGTAATACCATGATAGCTTGCAGCTACATTTATATGGTGGTCTGTTGTTTACCATATTTGTGGACAGACATAATAATTCCTTCTTTTAAGGATTTAGGAATGTGGTTGTGTGTTAACATGGCATTGATCAGTGGAGGAATGTGGTTATGTTGTAACATGGCATTGATCAGTGGTAAAAGGTGTTTGATGATGATACGTGTATCTTGACCTGTCTTCAAATGTTCTACAGTCATACCATGAATATCAGATGCTTTGTTACAAGCCAATGAGTCAATATAAGAATTGATAACGTGTCTTCTGTTATGTAGAGGACATCTTGTGATATTTAGATAAGAACTGTTCTAGTTCTATTTTGCTTCCATTTATCATAATTTTTGATGTTGTGTGATACAGGTTGATTCTGAAGAACTGTTTGCCACATAGAGATGCTTTAATTGACAGAGAACATTCACATTCAAGATCATTATTGTCTACCTTTGAATGCATTGTGGTATGTTGATCTCTATAGTAGTCGACAAAACAGTTCTTTATGAGCTCATATGCAGCAGCAGATAAAGTTAGTACAACGCCATCTCCAATGATTTCAGTTTTACAATGTAAGCTGCATTATTTTTCTTGGTTATGGCTTTCCTGGTATTCAGTGAATAGTTGGTGTTATTTCTGTTACTGGCTAAGTCACTTGACTTTGAAAGAGTGTAAATTTGTGGAGGTTTATTTGTTCTCTGTGGTTGGGACATTGCAAAAGACATAGTTGGACTGATATAAGTAGTAATTCTCATAAGTGGTGATACTCGTGGAATTGCTGTAGTACTAGCAATATGCTGAGAACACTGTAGATATTCATTGAATTTGTAAATGATATGTACTTATTTGCTGGATCAAATGCACACTTGAATTAAAAGCTCCTTATTGCACACAGCAGACAGCAAAGTTAAAAATTGGACAGTTGGGTTAAAATGTCTGTAGCAAAGTTAACAGTTTAAAAACTGGATAAAATATAACTATATGAAAGCTTCCAATTTAGGACAGTTACATCACAGGACAAGACACATTAAATAACTCATTCAGAATTAAGAGTAGTAAGCAGTTTTTGAGTACAGGAATGCAACTTGACAATATGGCGGCAGCTACATGTACACACATGGAGCTTCTGCTGAATAACTTATCCACATACTCACTGTCATACATATGATACATTTTCGGCACTTGACATGTTAGTTTTGGTTTCTTCTTCAACTGCTGTGTCAACGAGTATACTTCTCAGGAAGTTAGAATACCAGTTTTATTGGCAGGAGTCACTTCTGAGGTGTGCTGGATAGCTTTTGTTTTCAGGAGCATAGAAAAAAATCGCCAATCGCTGTTGCATCAACTTGTCTTATCTTGAATGATCCCTTACATTAGGATGCCCTCTGTCGGTATATGAGTATCCTAAGGTATGGTGTAAAGCAGGAAACAACAGAAATGTACGTTGGTATATTCCGCAATGACGTACATGTATGTCTGGGTATCTGTATCTGTATATGTGTAACTTGGTATCTGTCATGTGTAGCTGGGTATCAGGACTCAAAAGTGGTCCCATTTCAAATGCTGCCCCTCAAAACAATGGAGAAAGCGGCGCCTCTAGAAAAACTCACCATACCTTTACTTCTATTAAGTTTTGTCGCCGAACACAACCAAATGCACATTCATTTATTAATGTTTTACAAGTGTTCATGAAAGGAACTTTAGCAAATGCCCAGCTAGCCAAATATCAAACAAATACCCTCCCCGTGTACATAAATTTTGCTGCTAAAATTTTTTGTTTGTTCAGCTGCAGTGATCATCACTTTCCTGGTCTGCCTAATATCGTCAAGATTGTCGCTATAGGAAGCTACATGTACATGTATTTAAATGCATTTCACTCAAACTTCCAACAATCTTCCACTATGTATCATGCTGCCGTGAATGTATGTTATTACAAGGTCTGATTACAATTATGATTCACCATGGGGCTACATTAGTCGCGGTGTTGGTTAGGGGAAAGGGCCACTTTCGGAGTGGGGCTGCTTTCTCCAGTATTCATGTAGCTGAGGATCAGTCCAGTCATTGACAGTGGAGATAGACTGCTGGCACTGTCTGTTATTCTATGTAGTATACATTATATCATGGATGTATTAGGGGAGAGTAACGACATTTTACAATGTATGTATCTCTGTAGTATGAATCTAAACATGTATAAGCAGTCTAGTTCCTATACAGTATCATTACTATTTACACCTCCAATCAGTCTAGTTCCTATACAGTATCATTACTATTTACACCTCCAATCAGTCTAGTTCCTATACAGTATCATTACTATTTACACCTCCAATCAGTCTAGTTCCTATACAGTATCATTACTATTTACACCTCCAATCAGTCTAGTTCCTATACAGTATCGTTACCATTTACACCTCCAATCAGTCAAGTTCCTATACAGTATCATTACTATTTACACCTCCAATCAGTCTAGTTCCTATACAGTATCATTACTATTTACACCTCCAATCAGTCTAGTTCCTATACAGTATCATTACTATTTACACCTCCAATCAGTCTAGTTCCTATACAGTATCGTTACTATTTACACCTCCAATCACAGTCTAGTTCCTATACAGTATCATTACTATTTACACCTCCAATCAGTCTAGTTCCTATACAGTATCATTACTATTTACACCTCCAATCAGTCTAGTTCCTATACAGTATCATTACTATTTACACCTCCAATCAGTCTAGTTCCTATACAGTATCATTACTATTTACACCTCCAATCAGTCTAGTTCCTATACAGTATCGTTACCATTTACACCTCCAATCAGTCAAGTTCCTATACAGTATCATTACTATTTACACCTCCAATCAGTCTAGTTCCTATACAGTATCATTACTATTTACACCTCCAATCAGTCTAGTTCCTATACAGTATCATTACTATTTACACCTCCAATCAGTCTAGTTCCTATACAGTATCGTTACTATTTACACCTCCAATCACAGTCTAGTTCCTATACAGTATCATTACTATTTACACCTCCAATCAGTCTAGTTCCTATACAGTATCATTACTATTTACACCTCCAATCAGTCTAGTTCCTATACAGTATCATTACTATTTACACCTCCAATCAGTCTAGTTCCTATACAGTATCATTACTATTTACACCTCCAATCAGTCAAGTTCCTATACAGTATCATTACTATTTACACCTCCAATCAGTCTAGTTCCTATACAGTATCATTACGATTTACACCTCCAATCAGTCTAGTTCCTATACAGTATCATTACTATTTACACCTCCAATCAGTCAAGTTCCTATACAGTATCATTACTATTTACACCTCCAATCAGTCTAGTTCCTATACAGTATCATTACTATTTACACCTCCAATCAGTCTAGTTCCTATACAGTATCATTACTATTTACACCTCCAATCAGTCTAGTTCCTATACAGTATCATTACTATTTACACCTCCAATCAGTCTAGTTCCTATACAGTATCATTACTATTTACACCTCCAATCAGTCTAGTTCCTATACAGTATCATTACTATTTACACCTCCAATCAGTCTAGTTCCTATACAGTATCATTACTATTTACACCTCCAATCAGTCTAGTTCCTATACAGTATCATTACTATTTACACCTCCAATCAGTCTAGTTCCTATACAGTATCATTACTATTTACACCTCCAATCAGTCTAGTTCCTATACAGTATCATTACTATTTACACCTCCAATCAGTCTAGTTCCTATACAGTATCGTTACTATTTACACCTCCAATCAGTCTAGTTCCTATACAGTATCCTTACTATTTACACCTCCAATCAGTCTAGTTCCTATACAGTATCGTTACTATTTACACCTCCAATCAGTCTAGTTCCTATACAGTATCATTACTATTTACACCTCCAATCAGTCTAGTTCCTATACAGTATCATTACTATTTACACCTCCAATCAGTCTAGTTCCTATACAGTATCGTTACTATTTACACCTCCAATCAGTCGAGTTCCTATACAGTATCATTACTATTTACACCTCCAATCAGTCGAGTTCCTATACAGTATCGTTACTATTTACACCTCCAATCAGTCTAGTTCCTATACAGTATCGTTACTATTTACACCTCCAATCAGTCTAGTTCCTATACAGTATCATTACTATTTACACCTCCAATCAGTCTAGTTCCTATACAGTATCATTACTATTTACACCTCCAATCAGTCTAGTTCCTATACAGTATCATTACTATTTACACCTCCAATCAGTCTAGTTCCTATACAGTATCATTACTATTTACACCTCCAATCAGTCTAGTTCCTATACAGTATCATTACTATTTACACCTCCAATCAGTCTAGTTCCTATACAGTATCATTACTATTTACACCTCCAATCAGTCTAGTTCCTATACAGTATCGTTACTATTTACACCTCCAATCAGTCTAGTTCCTATACAGTATCATTACTTTTTACACCTCCAATCAGTCTAGTTCCTATACAGTATCATTACTATTTACACCTCCAATCAGTCTAGTTCCTATACAGTATCATTACTATTTACACCTCCAATCAGTCTAGTTCCTATACAGTATCGTTACTATTTACACCTCCAATCAGTCTAGTTCCTATACAGTATCATTACTATTTACACCTCCAATCAGTCTAGTTCCTATACAGTATCGTTACTATTTACACCTCCAATCAGTCTAGTTCCTATACAGTATCATTACTATTTACACCTCCAATCAGTCTAGTTCCTATACAGTATCATTACTATTTACACCTCCAATCAGTCTAGTTCCTATACAGTATCGTTACTATTTACACCTCCAATCAGTCGAGTTCCTATACAGTATCATTACTATTTACACCTCCAATCAGTCGAGTTCCTATACAGTATCGTTACTATTTACACCTCCAATCAGTCTAGTTCCTATACAGTATCATTACTATTTACACCTCCAATCAGTCTAGTTCCTATACAGTATCATTACTATTTACACCTCCAATCAGTCTAGTTCCTATACAGTATCATTACTATTTACACCTCCAATCAGTCTAGTTCCTATACAGTATCATTACTATTTACACCTCCAATCAGTCTAGTTCCTATACAGTATCATTACTATTTACACCTCCAATCAGTCTTGTTCCTATACAGTATCATTACTATTTACACCTCCAATCAGTCGAGTTCCTATACAGTATCGTTACTATTTACACCTCCAATCAGTCTTGTTCCTATACAGTATCATTACTATTTACACCTCCAATCAGTCTAGTTCCTATACAGTATCATTACTATTTACACCTCCAATCAGTCTAGTTCCTATACAGTATCATTACTATTTACACCTCCAATCAGTCTAGTTCCTATACAGTATCATTACTATTTACACCTCCAATCAGTCGAGTTCCTATACAGTATCATTACTATTTACACCTCCAATCACAGTCTTGTTCCTATACAGTATCGTTACTATTTACACCTCCAATCACAGTCTTGTTCCTATACAGTATCGTTACTATTTACACCTCCAATCAGTCTTGTTCCTATACAGTATCGTTACTATTTACACCTCCAATCAGTCGAGTTCCTATACAGTATTGTTACTATTTACACCTCCAATCAGTCGAGTTCCTATACAGTATCGTTACGATTTACATGTCCACTCACTCACTCACTCACTCACTCACTCACTCACTCACTCACTCACTCACTCACTTCATTAGAGAGACATTGGCAACCAGACTAGAATCTAAGTGAAATGTTGCTTTAATGACAGGTTTGACATATTCTGTACGTACATGTAGAATATAAATTATACATCTGTAACCTTACAAAAATACACAAGTACTTCTAAATATGTAATTATAACAGACATATTGTAGACATATTACAGACATTCAACAGACATATTACTGGCATAACAGCACATTATGGACATACATATATAAAAGACATTACATGCAGACATGAATAACAAATTACACCCCATCAGTTGTTTTTATCAATATTCACGTTGATACATGTCTGTAATGAAAACTGTAGTAAAATTTAGCCCTAGATATTTAATACATGTACATGATTTCAAAGCTAGATACAATATGTCATTATGCTAAGATAGTTATGCTCTACCACATTTTCAGCAAAGTAGAAAATGGGTGACTACTTTTTGGTTTTCAGGTTTTCAAGTGTCACAACCTATTTCTGTAATTCATTCACAAATAAGTTTTAGTCTAATATCTCCCCTGTGTTTGTTTTGTTCAGTGAGATAATTAATTGTTGTCATGCATTGAAAACTAAGGCCAAAAAAGAAGAAGAATTGTTTCAGGTCATCATTTAAATCCCCCTCAAATTAGTACTGGCGACCTGTGCAGCTGTGTCATCTGCATACATGTAAAGATCAGATGTATTTGTAAATAAAGGAAGATCATTGATGAAAAGTAGAAAGAATAAGGGGCCTAAGATAGATCCCTGTGGTACACCCACAAAGACTTGACAAGAATTACTAAATGCCCCATTGAATGAAACCATCTGGTTTCTTTCCTCCAAATATGATGGGAAAAACAACATAGTATTTTCTGAGCATCCATAAATTCTAAGTTTTTGTAGTAAGATATTGTGATCAACAAGATCAAAAGCCTTTCTGAAATCAACAAGTAGGACGCCTATGAGATTTCCCTTATCGATTTCTTGGTACCATGAGTTAGTGATATTTGTTAATGCTGATTGACATGAGTGAAACTTGCGAAAGCCTGATTGTTTGTTTGACAATAACTTGAAAGTGCACAAAAAGTTATAGAAGTGAGTGTGAACATGTCTTTCTAAAATTTTGGATAAGACAGGCAATACGGAAATAGGTCTGTAATTTGATACAATATCTCTTGCACCTTTTTTATACAATGGTGTCACTTTTGCAGATTTCCACTGAACAGGAAATGTCCCAGAGGAAATTGCATGATTGAAAATTGCAGTGAGACTATACATTTGTATGTTATTTGAGTTGCACCAATCTTCAAAAAGCGAGGACTAATGCCATCTAGACCTGTTGACTTTTTGCAATCAATACTCCTGAGAAATTTTGTAACTTCGGCTTCTTGGAGCAAAGGGATTGCAAATTTGTTATCGTTTGGGAGATTATATGAAACAAAGTGTTTCAATTTATTAATATTGTCATCATTGTTGTTATCTGTTTGTTAGATATACTCAGAAGCTACACTTGTGAAAAATTATTGAACACATTGGCCATTTCTTGTACTTCTGAAATTTCATTACCTTGACTTGTTAAAAAAGTGGGGTTTTTACAATTGGAAGTTGGAATCAATTGATTAAAAAATTTCCAAAAATCCGTGGTACCTTTATTTAACACATTATTGTAAAATTCACGTTTTGCTGTTCTGGTTAAGTTTGTGACTTGCTCTAAAGTACTAAATAAAATGAACAGTAACTGCCATAAATAGTAGATTGAGTGACAGGTTTGTTGAGAATTTAAAAAAAAAAAAGTGTTGTCGCACCATTTTAGACAAACTGTCCTGATCAGAGACAATTCTTTTTTTCTTGGCCTACATGTGACTGCCTTTTTATTTCCTGAAGGTCCAACACTGCTGTTTGAGAGATATTTCCGAGGACAGAAATCTGGTCGTAGATTCTTTGCTTGTTCAGCCTGCAGGGATAGAAAAGACTGTGAGTTTTTTCAGTATGAAGATGATAAAGTTTCTGAGATTAGGAAAGAAGCAAGAGCAGAATACAACAAATCAAGGCAGCCAGTGTACAGTCACACAGAATACTATCAAAGGTCAGTCAGGCATTCATACTTATTCTGCATAGTATTAGTTTCTTTATATAAATTGTGTTTGTGTTATCCCAGATAGCATGTAGTGGTTCAGAACATATGATATACCATCAAAACTAAATACAATAGTGTGAGGTTCCCCTCCACAGTCTATAGTGTGTGTCATTATAGACAGTCACTGGAGTTTCCCCTCCACAGTCTATAGTGTGTGCAATCATAGACAGTCACTGGAGTTTCCCCTCCACAGTCTATAGTGTGTGTCATCATAGACAGTCACTGGAGTTTCCCCTCCACAGTCTATAGTGTGTGTCATCATAGACAGTCACTGGAGTTTCCCCTCCACAGTTTATGGTGTGTCATCATAGACAGTCACTGGAGTTTCCCCTTCACAGTCTATAGTGTGTGTCATCATAGACAGTCACTGGAGTTTCCCCTCCACAGTTTATAGTGTGTCATCATAGACAGTCACTGGAGTTTCCCCTCCACAGTCTATAGTGTGTGTCATCATAGACAGTCACTGGAGTTTCCCCTCCACAGTTTATGGTGTGTCATCATAGACAGTCACTGGAGTTTCCCCTCCACAGTCTATAGTGTGTGTCATCATAGACAGTCACTGGAGTTTCCCCTCCACAGTTTATGGTGTGTCATCATAGACAGTCACTGGAGTTTCCCCTCCACAGTCTATAGTGTGTGCAATCATAGACAGTCACTGGAGTTTCCCCTCCACAGTCTATAGTGTGTGTCATCATAGACAGTCTGTGGAGTTTCCCCTCCACAGTTTATAGTGTGTGCAATCATAGACAGTCACTGGAGTTTCCCCTCCACAGTCTATGGCTTGTGTCATCATAGACAGTCACTGGAGTTTCCCCTCCACAGTCTACAGTGTGTGTCATCATAGACAGTCACTGGAGTTTCCCCTCCACAGTCTATGGCTTGTGTCATCATAGACAGTCACTGGAGTTTCCCCTCCACAGTTTATGGTGTGTGTCATCATAGACAGTCACTGGAGTTTCCCCTCCACAGTTTATGGTGTGTGTCATCATAGACAGTCACTGGAGTTTCCCCTCCACAGTCTATGGCTTGTGTCATCATAGACAGTCACTGGAGTTTCCCCTCCACAGTTTATGGTGTGTGTCATCATAGACAGTCACTGGAGTTTCCCCTCCACAGTTTATGGTGTGTGTCATCATAGACAGTCACTGGAGTTTCCCCTCCACAGTTTATGGTGTGTGTCATCATAGACAGTCACTGGAGTTTCCCCTCCACAGTCTATAGTGTGTGTCATCATAGACAGTCACTGGAGTTTCCCCTCCACAGTTTATGGTGTGTCATCATAGACAGTCACTGGAGTTTCCCCTCCACAGTCTATAATGTGTGTCATCATAGACAGTCACTGGAGTTTCCCCTCCACAGTCTATAGTGTGTGCAATCATAGACAGTCACTGGAGTTTCCCCTCCACAGTTTATGGTGTGTCATCAATCATGACAGTCACTGGAGTTTCCCCTCCACAGTCTATAGTGTGTGTCATCATAGACAGTCACTGGAGTTTCCCCTCCACAGTTTATAGTGTGTCATCATAGACAGTCACTGGAGTTTCCCCTCCACAGTTTATGGTGTGTGTCATCATAGACAGTCACTGGAGTTTCCCCTCCACAGTTTATGGTGTGTGTCATCATAGACAGTCACTGGAGTTTCCCCTCCACAGTTTATGGTGTGTGTCATCATAGACAGTCACTGGAGTTTCCCCTCCACAGTTTATGGCTTGTGTCATCATAGACAGTCACTGGAGTTTCCCCTCCACAGTTTATGGCTTGTGTCATCATAGACAGTCACTGGAGTTTCCCCTCCACAGTTTATGGCTTGTGTCATCATAGACAGTCACTGGAGTTTCCCCTCCACAGTTTATGGTGTGTGTCATCATAGACAGTCACTGGAGTTTCCCCTCCACAGTTTATGGTGCCATTAAGTTTTATTTATGTTTAAAACTGGCATCGTTTAATCATCTTTTTTTGTATCTTGAAAATTTTATTTATTTTCCCATCAAGAGCACTGTAAGGCAGCCACTTAATATAGTTGAGATTAACTAATACACTTTTACAATACAATAAAAACACACACAAAGGTTAAAAGAAGGACTGGAAAACATTGTAAACAAAGACATATTGATGAAATGTTTATGTGTTAGTGATGCATGACTTTTATGTGGTGATTGTGCTATTAAACTTACCTTCCCAACTTCCAACTGCCATGTTGAATTTGGCTTATTTGCAAGATATCAGAATTCACTTGGAGAAAATAACTTGTACATTATGTAACGTTCTACTCAGAAAGTATAGAAAGGTTGTATTGCTAAGTAAAATACTACTCAAGAGTCAATGCACTTACATGTAGTAAACAAAATTCAACATGGAGGTCAATTTGTAGGATGGCTATATTTAGTGTTCTCATGCAAAATGGCCAGACGGTTGCTTGATCTGAGCAGACAGGTTTCAGAAAGCATGATTTGATCCCCATCCAAGTTGCTGTACCTGTAAACAATGTGTACCAGGGAGGAAAGTCATGCCTTTGTAGAATTAATCTGAGACAGTCCTTATAACATAGCAAAAATTTAGAGTGAATCTTCTAAAAATATATTTTTCACCAAATCTAATTTTCTGCAAGTAAATCATTTTGTTTCATTTCATTGTCATCATAGATATAAATCTACAATGAACCTGCCATCATCTCAGAGGGGGTACTGCCACCAATGTAACTTGCTGCTGTTGCCAGGAGAACCTGAAGCTCATCAAGATCACACTAACAGAGTTGTTCGAGGACTAACAACACAACAAATGCATGAACCAAGCTACATATTGGATCCAATTGAAAACAAGAAAACAAATGCTGTAAGTTGAGGCACTGTAGTCTGGAACCCATAGTCAATATGGAATATTCCATACATTTGTATCTTGTAACTATAGAATAGGACATCGTAGACTCCAAACTGTAGAGATAGATAGCCTGAAACACTTAGTCACAGTGTGAAACACATAGTCACAGTGTGGAGATAGATAGCCTGAAACACTTAGTCACACTGTGAATCACATAGTCACACTGTGAAACACAGTCACAGTATGAAAACACATAGTCACAGTGTAGAGATAGATAGCCTGAATCACATAGTCACACTGTGAAACACATAGTCACAGTATGGAGATAGATAGCCTGAAACACTTAGTCACACTGTGAAACACAGAGTCACAGTGTGGAGATAGATAGCCTGAAACACAGTCACACGGTGAAACACATAGTCACAGTGTGGAGATAGATAGCCTGAAACACTTAGTCACACTGTGACTCACATAGTCACACTATAGAGATAGATAGCCTGAAACACATAGTCACAGTGTAGAGATAGATAGCCTGAAACACAGTCACGGTATGGAGATAGATAGCCTGAAATACTTAGTCACACTGTGAAACACATGGTCACAGTGTAGAGATAGATAGCCTGAATCACATAGTCACACTGTGAAACACATAGTCACAGTGTGGAGATAGATAGCCTGAAACACTTAGTCACACTGTGAAACACATAGTCACAGTGTGGAGATAGATAGCCTGAAACACTTAGTCACACTGTGAAACACAGAGTCACAGTGTGGAGATAGATAGCCTGAAACACATAGTCACATGGTGAAACACGTAGTCACAGTGTGGAGATAGATAGCCTGAAACACTTAGTCACACTGTGAAACACGTAGTCACAGTGTGGAGATAGATAGCCTGAAACACATAGTCACACTGTGAATCACATAGTCACACTATAGAGATAGATAGCCTGAAACACAGTCACAGTGTAGAGATAGATAGCCTGAAACACATAGTCACAGTGTAGAGATAGATAGCCTGAAACACATAGTCACAGTGTAGAGATAGATAGCCTGAAACACATAGTCACACTGTGAAACACATAGTCATACTGTGAATCACATAGTCACAGTGTGAAACACATAGTTACACTGTGAATCACATAGTCACAGTGTGGTAATAGATAGCCTGAAATACATAGTCACAGTGTAGAGATAGATAGCCTGAAACACTTAGTCACACTGTGAAACACTTAGTCACACTGTGGAGATAGATAGCCTGCTGAATCACATAGTCACACTATGAAGATAGATAGCCTGAAACACATAGTCACACTGTGAATCACATAGTCACACTGTGAAACACATAGTCACTGTGTGGAGATAGATAGCCTGAAACACATAGTCACTGTGTGGAGATAGATAGCCTGAAACACATAGTCACACTGTGAAACACATAGTCACAGTGTGGAGATAGATAGCCTGAAACACATAGTCACACTGTGAAACACATAGTCACAGTGTGGAGATAGATAGCCTGAAACACATAGTCACACTGTGAAACACATAGTCACTGTGTGGAGATAGATAGCCTGAAACACATAGTCACACTGTGAAACACATAGTCACAGTGTGGAGATAGATAGCCTGAAACACTTAGTCACACTGTGAAACACATAGTCACAGTGTGGAGATAGATAGCCTGAAACACTTAGTCACACTGTGAAACACATAGTCACTGTGTGGAGATAGATAGCCTGAAACACATAGTCACTATATCATTTCATTTCCTTGAACTGGATTCCAGGTCAGAGGCACAGGTATTGGAATTGACCATTATTGTTTACCTACCAAAGTTAAAGTGTAAAAAACTGTCATTTTCATCCATACAGCAACTTTTAAAGCCCAGCAATTCAAAGGCCATAAGGGGAAGATTATTATACTAAGAGAGGATCATTCTCATGTTGAGGACCATCTTTTACTATACATGTTAGCTCTGTTTTCATGCCTAAATTAATCCTAATTCTAAACTGAGCCCTGAACTCAAGAATCTTTCAATTTTCTTTCTTACAGCAATATCTGTACAATAATAAAGCTGTTGACTTTCTTCTATCCACAATAAAGACGATGGGTTGTGATAGAGTTTTATGTGTTGGTACACCAAGGTAAATGACTTCACTTACTCTTAATCCATATCATGAAAGACAGTGGGTTGTGATAGAGTTTTATGTGTTGGTACACCAAGGTAAATGACTTCACTTACTCTTAATCCGTATCATGAAAGACAGTGGGTTGTGGTAGAGTTTTATGTGTTGGTACACCAAGGTAAATGACTTCGCATACTCTTAATCCGTATCGTGAAAGACAGTGGGTTGTGGTAGAGTTTTATGTGTTGGTACACCTAGTTGGTACCACCTGACTTCACTTACTCTTATCATGAAGGATTCACATGAATTTGAAAAGAAGCAGATATACATGTAACTTGTTAAATTATGAGTTTCTTGCAATCAAATTAAGAAAGGATTGTAGTATTTGAAAGACAAACACTAATTAAATGTACATCTTTCTCTTTCTGTTGTAGACTTCATGAAGCCATAATGGGGTCAAAGGTCACAGATGGCAAGGATGGTTTGAAAAGTTTACTGCTGGACATTGATCACAGATATGTATGTGCTTGTGGTTTGAATTTATCCTGTTAAAGTGACATAAACTGTGTGTTAATATTGATGCAAAACACCAAATAAACCATTCTTGCATTATGTTACATTGATGCATATCTTTGATGTAATATTACACATTTCCACCAAAAGCTGGTGCAGGTTTATATACCGATATACCAGTATATACATATTTAGAAGTTGTATGTCAATTAACTGACAAATCCATGTGGCTATTACTATGGCAGTATAATCTTGAAAAGTCGACAAGAAGTGGTGACAGGCGACTTTTTTTTTTACTGCAATGCAGTGTGTGGTGTTTGTATTCATTCATATGTGCAGTTTATGTAACTACATTTGAATGACATTTTAATAATTTGCATTATGTAATTTGGATATATTTAACTTATTTCTTAGTGTGGGTGTCATTCTGATGTCACATTGTAACAGGCAGTCTAACCATCAAACTTAGATATTTTCACTTTGAGATCAATTTGTGATTTTACAGTCTTCAACTAGTTTTCAAAGACTAATTTTCACTACTTTAATACCAGACTGGTTCATTGCATTCTTATATGAGAAGGCATTTTAGTCACAACTTATTTGTCATCCATATGGCCAATTTAAAAGTTCTCTGACGTTAACTTAAGTTTCTCCTTTTTCCCCCCAGTATCAATTCTACTCACCAGAACACTACTGTAGATACAACATGTTTAATCACCATTTCTTTGATGGAGCAGACAGTCTGAAAACATTTCAGGATTTTCTACTTCAAAATGGTGGACAAGGCATTGTCATGGTAACTGACCCTCCCTTTGGAGGACTTGTAGAAGTGCTTGCATTCACTGTAAAGAGAATCATGGCTGCTTGGAAGGCTGGTAAATCAGGTATGTACATGTACTTATAATGGTTATATTGCAGTCATGGCTGGAAAAGTAGAGTTTGATTTTTGCACAAAACCATAAACTATTCATCAGCTTAATAAATCAACTATGTAATTTGTCATTCTGATGAAGATTGTTAACCAGAACAGTTTTAAAGCTATATTCACTGTTTGTGCATTATAAACTTTGTAATTCAAGAGAGTGTACATTGGCCTTCAAATTTTGACATTGATGTTTTTGCAA
This sequence comes from Glandiceps talaboti, assembly GCF_964340395.1. Lineage (NCBI taxonomy): Eukaryota > Metazoa > Hemichordata > Enteropneusta > Spengelidae > Glandiceps > Glandiceps talaboti. Next base: position 3,100,085 of record NC_135563.1, on the reverse strand, counting down.
TATATGAATATTACCATGCAAAGTTAATATGAACAAGTGAAAATGTAAAGCACACCTACAGTAGATGTGAAATATCATAAAATAAAGAAAATCAATTCTTCTCTATGATCAGATTTTAATTTGACATAGATTTCAACCTAGGAATGATAGTGAGTTTAATTTGTACAATCACTCAGGTACATGTAATAGATATCATCTTCAGACTTAGAATGCTGTCCTCAGAAGGTATCTATTTTGTACCTAACTAAGAGACAATCTGTGTAGCGTATCTTGTACACCTTTCCTAGACTAATCATTGATACACCGCAAATGTGTGTCTCTTTCAATAAGAGTACATAGACAAGGCATTGGCTATCTCATCCTCCTTTCAACGTAAAAGTTGCATTGTCTAAATCTCATAACCTCTGTGTTGAGTAACATGGGTAATTTAATTCCTGGCAACAGATAAGAAAGAAAAAATGTTACTTTGTAACTCATATCTGTTTTCTGACCTTGTTTTGGAAGGTTGTTGACCGACATTGTTAATAGTATTACACCTATACTCATATTATTTTTCGTGTTTTCTTGAATTTTCTCAACTACATTCTCGTTAATTTCTTCTGCTGTGACCATGTCACCAAATGAACATTTCTCTACTTTCTTCATGTTTATAGTGACTCGGCTAGTATTTGCATCGCTGGACTACTAGTGTGTGACTTTGACCTAGTTCATACAAGTCAACACATGATTATGTATATTTGTTACAGTGTAACGAAAGATAAATAAACTTGGTGTCTTGCTTCTTGTCTATTCTTTCCCATACCAGTATCACAGCATTTTCTTTCATTTCTTACCGGTATATGCGGTATGACTTATAGTTTGCTGAAAGTTTGGTGTAGATGATTTATTTACTGACAACTGATTGGCTGATACCCTCAGTTTCACATGTCAGTCACACTGGTTATACCTACCTTGGGTACAAATAGTAGTTTTAAATTTACTTCAAGGGAACAACATTGACTGTAATAAACACATCTCAGTTTCAGTCAGTGACCACATACATAAATGTTATACAGAAAACTAACAAAGTGATTTCTTTCAGATTCCTGTTCAGATGCAGAACTTCCAGTCATTTGGACATTTCCATATTTTCTAGAATTCAGGATTATAGAATCACTGTCATCATTTCATATGTCAGACTACAAGGTAAGTTTTTGTAAGATTTCAGAGAATTATATGTTAGGGCAAATGAAAAAAATAGTGTGTTTCCGATAACCGACTAACCCTAGTTTAAGCTAAACATTTGTTTTGCATGCAAAAAGGTAAAATGGTTACAATTTACTGATAAGATATACTTGTTGGTCACAGTACTTCTAGTTTGATGAGGTTTAAAACAAATACATGAAGACAATTATTAGTTAAGTAGATGTACAGGTTATGCAGACTGTACTGTTATAGTCTAATAAGAGCTGGTTTCTCTCTGGAATATGATTTCAAAAACCCAGATCTTGTTGATATGGTTATACCTATGTAATTCTAAATGCCCCATTCCATAACCCTGTAAACTGACCTTGATTTGTGTTAAGCAGTAAAATGCAAATCTAACTATTGAAAATTGTATAATATAAGAAAAAAAACAGATAATAGTAACCGACCTGAGCAGGTGCATGTATGAACTTACAGTTATACTGGCTATATGATGTCATAGAGGGAATAATGACATCATAGAAGGGGATCGTGACGTCATAGAGGGGATTATGATGTCATAGAGGGGAGGGATAGTTTTTGTATTTCTTAGTAGTAAGCAGTGGCAGACAGTAGCAATTCGAAATTTAAAACTTGTCAGAATTTATCTGAGTTATGAATTCTTCTTCAATGACAATGTAAAAATATTGATTAGACTGCAGAAATCAGAAAAAAGATTGTGTTGTTCTTCCATGTAGATTTCTAATTGTCATCTTTCTTTGTACATCTATACATGGTAGGTAGAATATGACAACCATGCACTGTTCCAGTGTGGCAAAAAGAACAAAGGATCTCCAGTAAGGTTATTTACAAATATTCCACCAGTACAATTCAAACTACCTGAAGATGATGGCTACAGGTAAGTCATTTTACTTTACAACATATATACCAGAGATTACTCACACCAATAGGTGTGCATACTAGTGGTATTTGCACTGTAGTGCAGTATGGAGAACATTATATTGCATACCTGCATGCAAATAAGATGCAAATGAGGATTTAATCATTCAAGGCATGTTCATATTGCTTTTTTCGTGGTTTTTTTTCTCCGGCGTAAATAGGTGAGAACGATTAGTAAACAGAGGGGATCAGCTGTATGTGTTCACACACACAATGTGACACCATTATCCGCCGGCGTAAACGATAAGTTCAACGATAAGTGCATAGTGCGATCATTGTAAACAACATGAGTTGTAGAGACTGCCTTGTGTTGTTTATTGCTGTGTACGTTCATGCGTTCGAGAAATAAGCGAAGATGTCTTCTCAGATCTCATGCATGTTAACAATTTCACTCATCGTCGCGTCGTGATGCCCAGTTTAACTTTTATTTCGACAAGCCACGCAACACGCTCGACGTTGACATGTCGACCAACGTGAATTCATGTGTTTTCTATTCGTACAAATTCTGAATTCAGTCACACCAGTTGTTACCTCTTTCGCTGTTGTGGACCATAGGTGTATTACTATTAGCGAGGGACATGTTGTATGGTTTTTCTCTACTCCCGTTTGCCCCTGACATTAAACGTCTCTTCTCAAATAATGGTAGTTTGTCGACATAGTACAGCCATGGTTCTACTTCCATGGTACAGCAAATAGCCTACACGGCGGAGAACCACCGCCGGTTTCAGTATGAGTAAACGGCAAATAACTAATTTCTTTTCTCCGGCTAGTAAGCCAGGTAGGAGTGATGGAAATGGTGAACAACCCGCTAATGAAAAAAATAATATCGCAACGAGACCGCAGGCAAATTCTGCCTTCCGAAATACTTTCCACGCAAGGCCTTTCGTTGTTATGGCGGCAAATTTGCACTTCCGTATGTGATCTGTGCACTGTGTGCATGTCTGTAGTACTGTACATGTAACAATATCAGTATTTATCAAATCTCGTATCGTCTTTACTTTAATTTATTTGAACTGAACAATCTTCAGAGGAATAAGTGTGGCGTAGACATTCACTGGTAAAAAAGTCAAAAATGATTCACGCAATAGTCAACTTCCAAACACTTACGGCACTCAGTGGTGAAATGACCCAATATATGTTATCAATTTCACATCGCACATCAGTCGTCTGCTATGAAATATTTCAGTAAACCAAACGAAAAAAAAATCCTACCGAACACTAATTGTACGTAATTACGTGATGTTGAGAACTAGCTGCATTTATTTGCAGATTAATTACGTGACACCATCTGACTTGCACATGTAAAACGGGACGGGTTCCCCCAGTCACCCCATTACTTTTCCGAGTACATTCACATTCAGTCTCAGTAAAAAACTTCAAGATGGAAATATCGTAAAATTAAAACCCGAGGACAAGTACCTAAAACGTAGACATCAATAGCAACTTTTACACAAACCATATATTCACAGATACATGTACCTCCAATGCTCACAGCGTTTGAACTTATATGGCTGTGATGCTCATATGTCGGCCAAAATGTACCGTTAAAACTTATAATAGGGAGTTAATACAAAGGAAATCCACAAAATCTGAAGAGAATATTTACGCAAATTACTGTGCTATCTCGGCAACAACTTCTTTGATAGCAGTTTCCGTAAATACGGTGGCGAAGACATCGTGTGCTAAACATAAGGTATCTTTTCAGATCGTAACGAAAACGTATCTCACACGTGTTAAATTTTGGGCAATATGTGGTGGTTGAATAGCAAATTAACGAGTCTTGTTCTCCTAATAATATTTCGCGTAAGTTTGGCTCTGCAATTCGACAGGAAAACCTAAAAGTAGCAACATTTTGAAACGGCGTTTTCACTGTGACCTCGGCCATTTGCGTTACCGTTGGAGAAATTGTAGCGATTGCTTCCAGTCAAACATCGGAACGGAAAAAGGTACAAAAACAGAGGAAAGAACCCCAAAATCACAGTACACGCTACAGTTATTGCAGTTAGTATAAGACATAGTTTGAGTGAACCACATAAATGTTACATGGGAGGATGATTCATTGAAGGGATGATGTGGTGTGGTACATCAATAATAATAACAATATTTATGATTCGTTGCCGACTTCAATGTTTTTTTTAATACATTGGTGGTTCTGAATAAAGATTAGCAAGCTTACCAAAGTGTGATAGTAAAGATGAGTATATAAATACAAACGTGTTTATGCCAACTTATAACCAGTACATGAAATGGTTTCTTCCGGACAAAGTTTTATGACTTCACCCATGGTGCTACACACCACTATCCTAATAAACAAGAAAGGCCTAAGTACGCGGCGACATCAGTTTACAATACATGTATGAACATGTGGCTCGGTAATTGTCGATCGAACTCTCAATATTGCGCACTAATTAGCTGGCAACATGGTAATTTGCTGACCGGGGAAATTAGTGCGATGACTGCAATACACCGATTGAGGGCGCTTACACCGGCGTAAAGCGTTCACACCTACAACTGAGTACAAGCTAATCCTTTCCTCCGGAGGATCTCCGGAGCTGAATCAACCAAAACCTCCGCAGTAAAATAATCCACAGATTCTCCGGAGTCGACCATTCACACACGCAAATTACCTCCGGAGTTAATTTAAGTCACTGATTCTCCGGAGGATAGGTCCTAGTGTGAACGGAGTATGTTTCTCCATGAAAGCATGTGATTGCATAGTGTCAGTCTTCTGAAATTTGTTGTTTCAGATAGCACCCCTGCCACATAAGTGCCAGTGTGGGTACTGAGGGTATTTACACCCATGCGTGCAGTTTTCTGCTGCACTAATATGGAAATACTACCGCAGAGAACACTGCAAGCACTCATGCAAATACACCAAGTACACCAAACTTGCACTCATGCATGCTGGGATTCTGTCATGTTATTAGTGTTTTAGTCTTTGTTTATGATCACTTTGTATTTTATACATAGGATTTATGATGTTTTTTCACTCTGTATCACAGGTTATGTAAACAGTGCCAAAGATATGTTTCATCAGAAAATCTCCATTGTATGAAGTGTGATAAGTGTACCTCAAAGGATGGTAGAAGCTATATACATTGTGATCAATGTAACAAATGTGTCAAACCAGGTATGGGTCAGCTTATTTATTTTGTACTTCAACTATTCTTGTAACAATTTATCAATTAAAAAATGGTTGATATGGTTGGTCAGTAGACTGATTTGCCATTGTTTGTGCTTCATGTTGCTGTCACTTACAATATATTAGACATGTAGGGGAAGGTACCTGATACAAGTTGATAATCTGTGCATCAATATACTAGACATGTAGGGGATGGTACCTGATGTAAGTTGATAATCTGTACATCAATATACTAGACATGTAGGGGAAGGTACCTGATACAAGTTGATAATCTGTGCATCAATATACTAGACATGTAGGGGATGGTACCTGATGTAAGTTGATAATCTGTGCATCAATATACTAGACATGTAGGGGATGGTACCTGATACAAGTTGATAATCTGTGCATCAATATAC
>NC_135563.1:3011921-3089421 GCF_964340395.1 Glandiceps talaboti | reverse complement strand
TGATGCCCAAAAAAAAGAATGGGAAAGTTTATGTGTCACTTTGCGGAAAAACTATCGATTTTTCAAAATCAGCGATTTAAAGTCTCCAGATATTTTTTGTATTAATTTTTGCATAATGTGCTAGATATTGAAAGTAAACACATTTATTTTGTTAGGACACACATTCTAGCAACTGCAAAAACCATATTACTGTATTTATTACATATGTAGGTGTTGTGCACTAAGCGCATACTTACTCCTAAACGTTCACCTTCTACAACCTTTGGATATTTTCCTGAAATCTGACATTTTTAGCATGTATATCAACATTACAAGCTATTTATTAAGAGAACGTATATTTCCTGTAAAGATATATGTTCTAGCAATCAGAAAAATGTATCAGCATGGTCCTAAGATGCTGAATAAAAAGTACAGAAGAAGATAGTTTACCCCTACCCCCTACTGTCGGTATTTCAAAATAATAGCTTATATTGGTTTTAATGGGGGAAAATCATTAATAACCCTCAAAATATTCCATGTTAACCTACTTTTCCTTGTTCAGCTCATTCAACGGAATAAAAAAAATCCCCTTATGTGTATCAGATCATGTTATTTAAAAAAAAAATAATTGAACGTTTATGCGTAATTTTGCGGAAAAATTGTTGATTTTTCAAAAATCGGCAACTTAAAGCCTCCAAAAATTTTATTTCTTAGCATATGTGTGGCAAACATTATATCATTAGAAATTTTCTCTAAGCTTTCCAAATATATAATGGATAATAAAGTCCGTGCTTGCATGTGTCATATGGAAGACAATGTGTTACCCCTACCCTCAACCTTTTGACGCCATTCAGGGACGCACATGTAATTTGACATAGAGGCCAAAACAGGTAGTGCATCCCAAAATTTTCACTGTTAACATTTTGTTTCTCATTCAGTAGACTCCAATGAACAGAAAATACCTATGTTGGAGGTTTGTGGGGGGGGGGGGGTGCACGGTAACCCCCTCTGGCCCATGGACTAGCATTGTAAAAAAAAATTTCAGGCATTTCAGGCATATTATTACGGTGTTTTTTTAAAGCCGGTAAGCTGGTAAATGTTAACGGGTTCCCCGATCAATTTTAAACGGAGTTCCCACCAATATAGCTGTGGCCCAATCAAAGTGAAACGACGGAAACCATATAAAATGCTTTGAAAATCGTGTTGTAACTTATAATGAAGGCACCAAGTTAGTTTCATAAAAAAAACTGCGTAGTCTGATTGTATGTCTTGCTTTCCAGCATAGTACTGAGAGTTTTTATTTTGATACATAACATGTACCCATGCAGGGCCAAAGCCTGACCAAATTGCCGGGGGGGGGGGCAGAACTTTGTCTTGTGCAATCATGCATTTAAAATTTAAAAAGGTGCTAATTTACATAAATTTGCATGTAATTTACATAATATCTATTTTAGAATACACAATTAACATACGTAAGGCCAGAAAAAATAAAAATGCTGGTCAACGGGTAACCTAACAATGGTGTAGTTCCTCTCACCCTCTCTTCTAAAAAAAAATGTTAAGCTCCGCCAAATTAATTAAACTCAAGCATTATTTTAGCCACTCCTTCTTTCACCTACACTACAGTGGAGATATAAAATCATATGGTACAGTGATGCATAAAAATATCAGTCATAGCCAACTACAATAATACTCCGAACGAGATTATAATTACTTTACACAGGATGTGGATTTCACATGCATAAGGAGATGTCTCTAATTAGCGCTAACCTATACAAGGAGGTACGTACTTAGCAATACACCTTCCATCTTGTTTTGGGAGAAAGACAATTATCACCTTGATTGATACTGATTGGAGGAGACAACTCCAAATGTGAAAAATTTTTAAAATAAGACAGAGTGTAGGAGGCCAATGCTTGAATATGGTAATAAAGTACCAGTATTGAAACAATTATGCTATGCATTACATATTATCTGGAAGTGTATTTCGTTGTGGCAAATCCGAAAGATATTTTGCGGATGTGCACTTGGTAAATGACTTCTCCTGAAGTTTAATTTGGTTCCGAATAAATTTAAGAGCAAAACATTTCAAGACTTTCAGACTTTTGATGGCCCAATGACTGCTCAGCCCACTCTCATGGTCGTAAACTTTTGTTCAATTCTTTTTAGTGCACATTGGATATGCAACAGCTTAATTTAATCTCAATTCATGCCTGTATGCATCATCAGAGCCAAGTAAACCGCTGTATAAGATATTATGTAAATATATGGGTAGGTTGAACAGCTTTTTCATTTTTTCTGGCCTAATGTCGTATCTTTCAAAGTAGTTGCCGGAAAGATGTCACATTCAAAGTAAAAAAAAAATGGATGGCGCTTTCTCAAATAAGTAACACAACAAAACAATCATTTTTTTTTACCCAACTCCCAAAACTTTTATGGCCTCGTTTATGTCGGAACCCAAGGTGAACTCAGTGAATTCTCCTTGTCATTATCATCATAATGGAAATTGAAGTTTGGATTTTGATGTGGAAGGTACAGCTCTGTTTACAAATTCAGGGCCTTTCTTTCCATAGCAAATTGTCGCTTCAAAATGAATTGCGGAATAACGCTAGTGTCAGTGTACAAGATAATTATATAGGAATTGTCACGTAAATAAAGATTGTAATAACATCACTATGCATTCAAAAAGTTGCTTTTTTTCTTGCTTTTTCCCCAAAAAATCTCGGGGGGGGGCAGCTGCCCTCTTGCCCTCTTGCCCCCCCCCCCCCCCATTTCTCAAATAAGTAACACAACAAATTAATCATTTTCTTTACCCACCTCCCCAAACTTTTATAGCCTCGTTTCTGTCGGAACCCAAGGAGAACTCAGTGAACTTTCCCGCACAAAGAATTTTTAAATTGCTGCAAAAAGTTACAATTTTTAACTGGACACATTTTTATTCAAAGTTAAGCCAGCGTACAATGCAATAGAGATATAAAATACATATAGCGAGGAGTCAGTGTACAGTCACTTTTAGTGAACCATCAATTTAAATCGCGCATGCTAGGAATCGTCACGTAAATAATGATTTTAATGATAATAACAATAATAATATGTAATAACATCGCTATGTTTTCAAAAAGTAAATTTTTTTCTTTCTTTTTTGCAAAATCTCAGGGGGGCAGCAGCCCCCCCCCCCCTCCCGCAGGCTACGGTACTGCCTTGTCGAAATCAAAGCACACACGCAACACTGATGTTGCAATTTAGTGTTGCTATTGTTGTGTGTACCTGGAAAATTACTGCATCATGCAAACACAGGTTCCTATGGACACAGCACAGTACAGTCAACATGTCACGCTCCCACGTAAAAAAAAAACCCCAAAAAAAACAACTCACACCGTAAAACATGTCTAGCAATATCTCAGTATGTTGAGATTGTATTTTACAAGACAAACATGGTAGGAGACGATACACCACGATGCCGCAGTGAGCACAGGTCGTTCTTTGAAAGACAACGAAACTGCTTCGTGTCACTGTGTGGGTGGTAATGAACCCAATCAAAAGAAAATGACATAAAGTGAGTACATAATTTTCAAGAGGGATAGTTATCCAACAAAACTTTCTGACGACTTTCTGGGACTAGTACTCTGCTGCTTTGCTAAGATTGCGAATGTGAAAGGTCATAGACTGTACTGTGACGACACATGATACCCGGACATGATACGTCTGAAGCATGAAGGGAAGGGTTAGAGGAGGAACTTAGCGTTCGATATGCTGACGTGGCCATGGAAATCAGACTGTCGTAATTTTTTCTTAAAAGAAGCAAATCCTAGACATGTAGTGACTTTGAAAAGCATAGATTTTGGAGTACATGTACACATAAAACAGACATTTCCAAGACTTCATCATGGCCCACCCATCCATGCATGAACAGTGGACTCGCCCACGTTGAGACGACATGTTATTACATTGTCATGTGTTGTCTTATCATGAAGCCGATCTCTGTAGTTTGATGGGTACAAAATATCAAGTTACCTCATTTTCGTTTCGATTAGATTTCTATAATTGGAAATTAGAATGTACCATTTTGTTCATTTCAGTGACATTTTAGTAAGTATCACCTAAGTAGTGTAGTAGGTTGACAACACGAGATAGTATGTGTTTACATGTAAACGATCCATTGGTGAGTAAGTCGTCTTCAAATTCACCTGAGAGTTCAGGTGCCGAAATTGCAAGTCATCTAATACATTTGATGATTTAACTTAAAGCTGCACCTATTGAGAAATTGTGAAATTTGCGGAAAATGATGTAGATGAAACTCGGCTGTACTAGGATGCGACCCTGTATAACACCCAATCCCCACCCCCACTGTATGACACCACCACCCTCCCACCCCACCCCGAATTTTGAAAAATTATTTTAAAATTATTATGGGTTCTTTCAACTGCATGCATGTCATCAATGAATGGAATTAGTTATCTTACCAATACATTACATGGTTATTAAGACAATGTCATATAACAATCGGGTAGCTAGTAAAAAATTTGCACCATTTATACTGATATTTTTCATCTCAAAACCAAATATAACTAATTGTTTTGCTTTGCTTCATTGCAAGTGTTCTGATAAATACTTAATCTTATTACCATAGTTCCCCATCAATTTACCCAGGAGTATGTTCCCCGGCCTTAAAAAACGCTGTATTACAGATCAATGAATTCAGCCCTTTGTGCTCGATCGTGATGCAAGTTGTTCAGATCATGGCTTAAATCAAGCACTCTAGTAGAGGATGTCAGGAAGATGGGGTTTGCACTGCACATATATACAACAAGTACATGTATGACAAGAATTATAATGTGCCATGCTCAGTAGAGGAAACAATAATAGCATGGGTACACCTTGACAAACACAAACATGGACAAATCACAGTCAGGAAAGAATTGTATAGGGTTTACTATAAAAGTTAGATACACATAATCTAGTTGTATTTGATTACTCAATATATTGTCACCAACGAACCTGTTTTGATGGACTATATGCAAGGTCCAGACTAGGTGCACAGGTAATTTCATTAATTTCTTACATATCACACCATGTGTAAAATGTATGTTGTATCAAATTCCAAAATGAGTAAATATTCCTGAACTTAAAACTAGTCCCTAGTCACGGTCAGTTATATGACATACAACACTAAATCAAGCACGTTCAAGCAGACTCTTGTGAACTTTGGAAGCATTAAATAAATAGATTTAGCAGGTTCTCGTACTTATAGCTGATCGCGTGATCAGGAGAGGTCACGCGTTCACTTGCTCTAAAAAATCATGATCAATTGTTTATTCCACAAATTTATTGTTCCCATGTCACCTGTGGGCCATCGTAACCGCGGGGGCCGTAATCGACACAACAAACCTTAGTCCGGATGTTCAACCTGTATTGAAAAGGGTAGGTATAACCTTACCTACCCTTTTAAACACAGGTTTAACATCCGGGTTAGAAGTTTTTGCTTTTTATCTGACGCGTTCGATCGATCTAACATTAAAGGTAAGATTAATGATTCTTTCATTTCTCAGATTATAATTTTGTACTATATATTTAGGCAAAGACTTTCTATACTAGGAGAGCCGTCATTACTTATGGCCGTGAGGGTGGTATCGGAGGAATTGTTCCAAAATGTTCCATTCGAATTAATAGCAGTGACAATCGCACTGTCTATAATAACGTTCTTTACATTTACATATGTGGGCTTCATTACGATGGAGAAATCTCACACTGAACTGTACTGATTCAGCAGGACTTATAGCTTGAATCTTGATTAATGTGTGGGAGAGACGACATTAACAAATTAACCAAATGGGAAAAGGACTGGCAAATGGGAATCAATACAGCAAAGTGTTTTGTTACGAATATCACCTACAAAAGAAAGCTGTTGCAATATATTCATAAAAAGAGAGACAATATTTCTAAAGTTGTCAAGCAGCACTCCGACTTGGGCATTGAACTAAGCTTACACGTGACATGGAATGGAATGGAAGCACCACATATCAAAATTAACATCACATGTAAAGTTATTGTCGTGAAATGGAATGGAAGCCCCACATATCAAAATTAATATCACATCTAAAGTTATCGTCGCAAAAAACGGCCTCTTTTATGGCACCGTCCAAAACGCGCCGTCCAGTATAGCGGAAGAAATAATAATAGCTCTGGTTTGCGAGAATGATCTATTAGGGAGCCTTCAGTAATTACGGGGCGGGGGTGCGGGGGGGGGGCGATTTAGGGTATGTCTACCCTTGTAAAATGTGACCCTCCACCTACTCCTTCATCTAAAATGTGACCCTCCCCCAATCCCAAGTTCTAAATTGTGACCTACCCCCCCCCCCATCCCAAAATGACAATTTCACTGATAGATGGATGGAAATTATGTGGACAGATTAAAGAGACAGTAGCTGTAACTTTTGATGATTTTTTTCAGTATGTTTTGTTTTGTATATCAACTACAGTTTTTAGTTTCTTGTTCTACTCCATAACGCACATCGAAACACTCCTGTGTTTGGCAAACGCTTGTAAACACAGCCTGTATATGTACAAACTGCATGGTTATTTTTGACAAGTGAATTTTAGTCAGGACTAAAATTATCAACAATAACAGTGCACTTTGCAGACTGTGTTGACAAGCCAAATACATGTATTTCAACATGTTTTAAGGTCTGGAGTAGAACAAGTAACTGCACTCGACACACAGAACAAAATTATTGAAAAAAATATCATCAAGTTACAGATACTGTCCCTTTAATTGTATTTGACTTTTCTTGCTGGAATTGACTGTAGTGTAGAATATTTACATCAAATCAGCTATATATGGAAAACAATTTTTAGCTGAAACTTCATTTCAAGAGGAAACTATTTTTTCCTTCATTTTTCATGCAACTTTAGAAGTAAAACAGAGTACAACATAAATTACCTGTGAAAATCTAAAATATGTTTATTACCGTTTATTACCATTTTCAATGCTAAATTCCAGTGAAAATAAAATATTCTACACTATTTTCTGCTCGATGGACATTCTCATGAGACAAGATATTGAAGCAAGTGACTGGTTTCAGCATGTATGTGATCCAGGTCAATCTTTGCATAGAAATCGGGTATATGGCTCATATGCACATTTTGTGCTTATATGGCAATGTATATGCATTTTAAAGCAATGAGCAGCTTGTTCTCTGTCACATGACATATTCCCAAACAGCCAAGCTACACAAGATGTCATTAGGACTTGTTTGGCAAAACTGTAAATTGTAACTACATGCAGTTTAGCTAAACATGAGCCTGAGTTTGAAGGGATATGTGTTGTTGTTTCTCTCAGAATTGTAGACTTTGTTTGAAATAGTGCAGAGTGCATTTTACAAGAATTTTATCTTCTCAATGTACGGTAACAAGTACAATCCAGGTATGGCATAAAATGAGTCAACGTAAAATCCGGGTGGGGACAGTCCCAGACGAAGCGGGTACGCTAGCTTGTTAGAATTTTCACGGAAAAGGGAGTGTTTTCGTCGGCCATCTAGATCCGTCGAATCGTAAAAAGGGGCACTTTTTCAGGTCACCCGCTCTCCGAGAATAGGGGTAGGATGCCCTTTTTCTACTCTCTCTCGGAAGAAACTTCCCAACGAAGGCTTTGGGACGAAGGTCCCGTAATAAGGACCGTAGATTGTCAATGCAAGATCAGCGTGTTACACTATGCCCAACCATTACATAGAAGGGAGTGTATTGTGTGTGTTCCTGTATCACCACAGGTCAGCATACTTCGCTTATGGTATTCGGCGAAACGAAACGAAACGAAACGGGATATGGTATTCAACGAAACGAAACGAAGCAAGGCAACTGTGAATGCAAAATGTTAGGGCATAGGTACCAACTATGGCTTTCAATTCTGTTTACCTCAGTTTTTTTCTTTTGTAATTTGTAATTATCGCTTTCATTTTTAAGAGTCTTGTAACATATGGTATATCAGCATTTATGGTAAACAATAGTATTCAAACATTAGGGCAAACAGTGTACGTGCAGTGTATGGATTAGGTGTCCTTGAAGGTAAAACCTCCCGGATTTTGGAAATAAGGGGGTGCCTTTTGCAGTGATTTTCTCCCAGATTCACTAAAAAGGCATCGTCGCAACGTTCTTAACGAGCCTCCATTTATTTCGAAATGTAGTGGTAGAAATAATAACTCTGGTTTGCGAGAATGTAAAAAGGGGGTGGTTTTCATTGAAATATTTCGGGAAAAGGGGTACATTTGAAATTTCGCTAACAAGTATGGGTTCCCACCCATCCAGGGACTGCCACCGCATTAAATGTGACCCTCCCCCTGGACGGGTTTCTAAAATGACCCTCCCTCCTGGACAGGTTTCTAAAACATGACTCACCCCCAATCCCCCGCCCCCGTAATTATATACTGAAGGCTCTCTTAGAGCATAAAGTATTTTAGGGTTACTACAAATATTGTGCAAGTATTTGGGTCCCTTAGCGAAAATGCTGCTGAAAAAATTCAACGCAGAGCAGCTCGGAAGCTTCAGTAGTCTTGCCTTGAAAATCGCAGATCAGTTAGCAGACTAACTTTCCTATATAAAGCTACAAATAATTTAATTGCTCAAGATGATAAACTACCAGAATCATATATAATAATAATAATGACATCAAAATACTTTACAATACACATCGACAAACGGGTAACCCTGTTAGGACCAGCCTAATCTACCCAGCCCCCCCCCCCCCCAAGTAAAGCACAAAATCTAAAGGAAAAATAGGTCACACTTGGAAAAGGACAAACAGTGCAGAACAGACAGAACAACATATACAAATACATCTACAAACACTACAAATAGAAACAACTTGAAACAGAAACAGAAATAGGACACTACAAAACTTTGATATTTTCTGTCTTTCTTAAGGGAGCGATCAGTTTTTACGGCCGGGGGTGGGCCGGTGACTTCTTGTTCGTGTTGTACTTAAAAATAGCGACCCCCTTTGATTCATCCACAAAACAATCCAACCCCCCTCTGACAAATAAAAAACCACTGCGCCCTGCCCCCCCCCCCGATATCTGCTGACAAGAAATATTCTTTTTGTGCTTGCAAAAGACACTCTGGATTCTCAAAGCACAATACAGCACACTGCATAGTTAATTTTACTTGTTACATTTACAGTAATTTTAAGTGTATCTGGTAAATTGCTATCCCAAATCCATCCATTGCTTCACATGTATAAAGCTCTTTAGATAGGAACCCTATGAGAAGTATAATTGTCTGTTCATGGACATACACAATATTCATGGTTTAGTAACCAAAAGTTCTAGGATATCTCTTAGATTGGGTGAACTATTACCATTATAGATTAATTCAGCTAATTATAAAGTACAATGTTAGAAATGGAGTTAATATAATTGTAAACCTAGGGGTTTCAGTAAGTTTCAAAGTAGGGAGAGAACTGGAAACAGTATGGGGATAAGTGCACGCTACGCGCACGCGTGTCTGCTATACAAGCGCGGGGGGGGGGGTCCCCCTCCCACGGTAAGAGCTTTTTGAAAAAATGAACTTCATTTGGAGGCCATTTAGAGCACCATTCAGAAGTAAAACACAACTTAGTTATATCATAAAAGTATCACTAATTTTAGGATTTCAAAAGTTTAAATCATTTCAAGTCATATTGACACAAATGATGACACAAAGATCAAGTAGAAAGTAAGAAAATTTGGGGGAAACATGGCATTGCACAGTGGAGGTCAGTTATCATTTAGAGATACAAATTCATTAAATTATTTGAAAGTGTGTCTCTATTGGCTATGTTTGTGTGCAATTCAACATGTTCAGGTCAATGGAGGCATAGATTTTAGAGTCAGAGCATCCAGTAAATTTCAAGGTATTTCATTTCTTATGTGTTTATGGTTTATTGTATGCACATACATTTGTTGTATGGAAATTTAAGTACAGCAGGGTGGTTCATGATTTCGTTCAGTTGTTGAAAATAAGGTTACCCCCCCCCCTTTATTCACTTTGTAAAAATGATGACCCCCTCCCTTCGTTGAGTCCCAAATTAAGGTGCCCCCTCCCCGATTTACCGCCCCCCGGCCGTAAAAACTGATCGCTCCCTAAATATTAAAGTCGGAAGTTCATTCCATAATCATCATCACGCTCTACTATAGGTCATATTACGGGATTTTCTGGGTCCATTAACCAAGCAATCGGGGTTTCTTATCTTTCTTATCACTAAGTAGTGTTTGTTGCCAATATTTACAAATGTAATAATAATGCACCCTTAAGTAACACCAAGTCAACAATGTTTCTCTTGCTCACTGGTACTACTTTCGGGCATTTCAACACTGAAACAAATTCCCGAACATTTGAGCTAATTTTTATTTTGCAAGTGAAAATCCCACTATCTTTATTTTTAACAAAGAACAAGTGGTGTATTTTATTGTGCAACTATTTTTCTCTTTCCATGATCACTGTAATTCAAAAGTGTAGTTCACAGCGCAAGATTATTTTCAAGGAGTAAATCATATTAGGCAAAGCTAAGCTCAATGTTATATCAGTTGTTATCAGTTTTACTGACCTATTATCAGTGACATTATAAAAAGCTTTAGAGATGCAAACAATGTTTATTATACCCGACTTCCTGGCTCACCAATTCAGTCGGGTTTGTAGCACTTAATTAACGGTTAATAGGGGAAAACCGTCATAGTATGCATTGTTCTTCCCTCATATCGATCATTGTCAAGAAAAGCTGCTATAAATATTCACTTATTCCTCGGACAATTCCAGAATGGAATCTCTTACCACTGTCCATCCAACAATCAAAGACAATAGACAGTTTCAAATCTGCCCTCTCCAGCATTGATATCACCGATCTCATAGATCATACGCATGTGAACATGGGTTAGATCTAAAGGACGCCACCAGCGTTAAAGCCTGTGTGATGATAATCCTTTTAGATGTTTACACAGTACATATTAGAAGTAGAAGTAGAAGACAGCATCACCATGATGGCTGCAGTGGATGGATCCGAGGAGAGGGTGTCAGGGAGCCTTGGGGTGGGGTTGGGGGTGAATAGAGGGATGTTACTTTTTGTATATAAATCGACTCTCGGGGAGGGCCATATTTTAGGAAATGGGATATCCGATTGGGGGAGGGTCACAATTTAGTTTGACTCATTGTATTGCTTAACATTGCATTATTTTGGAGGGTTTGTCATTCTATCGGTGCCACCACCGGTTCCAAATCCCATTGCTGCCATGCGGGTTAGGGTTAGGGACCGTTCAGTTTCTTCAGCCTGGGGGGGGCGGTGGATTCTTAAATTGGGCCGACAAAATGTCACTGACCCCCCCCCCCCCCATCTGTAAAAGCAAAAGCAGGCTGACCCCCCTATCACTTAATTTTAAAACATGATGACCCCCCCCCCATATGTGTATTATATATATATATATATATATATATATATATATATATATATATATATATATATATATATATATATATATATATATATATATATATATATATATATATATATATATATATATATATATATATATATATAATATTCCTAAGACAGGTATTTTTTGATCATGACTCAGTGTGGACTGCTTGACTGTCTTGCATCTACTTTATAAGATCCCGGGTTAGCACTATCATAATTATAATTATTGACTACACAGGGTAAATATATTCCAAAGAGTTTGATAGCATCTTGACAGTGAAAGGTATGGGAAAGCTTGAGCAGGGAATATGTATATCTCTTATGGGGGGGGTCCCCCCCCTAGAAACCCTGGAGGTTTTTTACTATGAAGAGTCAATTTTGAGACTATTCAGATCCTTTCAGACAATGATTTCCAAGCTTTACAAGACAGCACCAACATGTAAAAAGAAAAAAATATTTTTGAAATATTAAGTTTGATAGCATCTTATACAGTAAGAGGTAGGGGTAAGAGCTTGAGACTGGGATGTGTACACCACATGTAGTGGGGGGGGGGTCCTAGAAGTCCTGGAGGTTTTTACTCTGAAAAGTCAATTTTGAGACTATTCAGACCCTTTCAGACAATAATTTCCAAGCTTTACAAGACAGCACTAACATGTAAAAAGATACACAGGGTTGAAATACTTTTGAAATATACTTTGATAGCATCTTGACAGTAAGAGCGGAAGAGCTTGAGACTGGGATACCCTATGTCCACCTCACGTGGGGGGGGGGGGTCAAAGGGGGTCTCCCTCTAGAAGCCCTGGATGATTTTTACTCTTAAAGCCAATGTTTAGGCTATTCAGACCCTTTCAAGCAATAACTCAATCCATGCTTTACAAGACAGCACCATCAAGTATCAGAAACTATTCTTTATAACTTACATAGGGTTGAAATATGTTCTTAAATGGCATCATTATATACATGTAGTAAAGGTCAGCACATCTACTGGTAGTATCATTGGTAGGGGAGATTTGGAGTTTTAATTCAATTTTAGATTATCTTGGCAAACATTTCACATCTTTCAAAGACTATCATCTCAAATTAAAATTGGGTGAAAATATTTAAGAAAAGTTTAAGATCATTATTACAGTAAAAAGGTTGTTGGTGCATCTGATTGTTGGTTGAATGCATGAGTGACCTCTGGGGGTGAGGGAGTCCTTGGGGGTTTCCCCCTGGCAGATCTGCAGTTGTTTGCTTCTATTAAGGCAATGTTTAGGTTATTCATAGCCTTTGAGGTAATATTTCCAAGCTTCGAATAGCTAACGTAAATGTTTATAAGTTTTAAATGAGTTTCCCATGTCACATAAAAATGGCCCCGTAACATTGGTATAGTGGCATTAATATTGCATGTATAGTAAAGCCACCGGTATGTTAGAGAACTTTAGGTGGTCGTACCTAGTGTATACTAGAAACTGGAATCTGATGAGATGTGGTGATTTGTAGTGTCAATAACATGTAGTGTCCAAAATAGAAAGTGTATTAATCCCTTCTGACAAGTTCATAGTGACGAGTAGGGAACATTTTAGATTAACTTCTTTTATAAACTATCTATGAAGATTAATTACCATTACGAAACCTTCAAGTTCACTTTTGCCCCAAAGTGCAATATAAGTGAAGCACTGATTGTGAAACAGCCAAGCATTTACATGACATGTTCTGTAACTAGTGTGGTAGCTAGGTTATACATGTATATGAATATGTATAGTTATGTTTGAACTAATAAGTAATATTAAAGAATTCATGTAAGAAACAGGGAGAAGAACAAATATTTACATGTATCACATTTCAGACAAGGCTATATGCCATTGTAAAAAAAAAGATTTTTTTTCTTCCATCACAATCCAAAACACAATGACCCCCCCCCCTATCCACAATTTTGAAAACAGCATGACCCCCTTACTGCCAATTTCAAAAACAGGGTGACTCTCCCTCCCAATCCACCGCCCCCCCCCCAGGCCGAAGAAACTGACCGGTCCCTTAGGGGTGCGGATTACGGTTAGGTTTAGGTTTAGGTATAGTGATATCAATTAACCTATATCAAATTGATGTTGACAACCATGTAATGAATTAATAGTCAGTTGTGATATGAGGAGAGGAGAGAGTCTCACAGGTGTAAACGGGAACAATTGGGTAAGATACTAGGGATAATGTTGTGGAGATGTTGACCTCACTCCCGACTGCCAATCTAATCATTGGGAGTTGCATTGTGGCCTTCATCTCAGCCAATGAGATCCAAACACATATATTTATTAATGCAATGCCTTCCTCATACACGTCCACATGACGGTGGTAGTGGGAAATTATTCAATCCCTTTAAAACTTTCAACATTGGTGGCAGCAGTGGGATGAAGTCCTTGCCATTGATTCTGGGACTCGTGTCCTTTTACATATCTGACAGCATTTAACTCATGTTTCGAATAGGGGAGGGTCATGTTATAGAGAAAGAAAGTAGAGTGATGGCCACCTTTTAGCACGATGGAGCGGAGTCGGGGGAGGGTCACATTTTACGCACCAGTCTGAGCCTAATTTCCCCCACCCTCCCCTTGTAATATACTGAAGGCTCCCTTATGCTGAAAACTATTTTGTTTAGATGCTCTTCACACAGATTAAAAATTTGAGGCGACAAGGCTTTGACAGAGCCGATCGAATCTGTGTTTTTGCGACTCAAATGAACACGAAGATGAGTATCACTTCCTATTGAAATGTAATTTTTTTGCCAATGCTAGGTCCAAGTATATTCCACAGTATTTTTATTCGCCGCCGCGCCTACTTATGAAAAATTTACCGAGCTGTTATCATCTGACCAAATAGTTAATTTACAAAGTCTTGCAGCCTTTCTCAAGCATGCTCGATCAGTAAGAGCAGAAGCAAATAAATTGGAACTGTAACCTTTAATCATATTGTGTAATTGTTCATAGTGATTTGATTTGTATTTTAGGCCGATGGCCTTTGAATGCAATATATGACCTTGATTTAAAAAGAAAAACTTTTTTGAAATTAATTTAGGAGCTACTTAAAAACACGAAGTATCAAACCATGGGTAAGCGATATCATTCATAATCACAATAATATTATGAGTTTGCTTTCTTCCATTACATGCATATTGCATTCTGTATATATATGTATTCTGAAGATAAACAATAAGGTGTGTAACCTAGCATATTTGGTAAGGTTTGCAAGATACCAATTAGTTATTTTAAGTATATTAAATTAACATCTGACGTTGGATCATTGTGATACACACAACTGGCAGTCAGGTGTATAACATATCTTAAAGTGGGTCAATATGCAGGACAGATAGGATGGGGAAAACCAAGGAGAAAAATAGTCTTGTTACACAGACAACCTTCAAGAATCCAGCTCAGTAGGAAAATATTGGATGATGATAATAAGGGACCTAAACATAAAATAAGATATGTACATATACAGAGAGATAAAAGACATCAATGACAAAACTTTGTATAATAGCCCATGTGTACTACACATAAAAACAGGTACATATAATACATGTGTACTACACATAAAAACAGGTACATATAATACATGTGTACTACACATAAAAACAGGCAGATATAATACATGTGTACTACACATAAAAACAGGCAGATATAATACATGTGTACTACACATAAAAACAGGCAGATATAATACATGTGTACTACACATAAAAACAGGCAGATATAATACATGTGTACTACACATAAAAACAGGCAGATATAATACATGTGTACTACACATAAAAACAGGTACATATAATACATGTGTACTACACATAAAAACAGGCAGATATAATACATGTGTACTACACATAAAAACAGGTACATATAATACATGTGTACTACACAGTCATAAAAACAGGCAGATATAATACATGTGTACTACACATAAAAACAGGTACATATAATACATGTGTACTACACAGTCATAAAAACAGGCAGATATAATACATGTGTACTACACATAAAAACAGGTACATATAATACATGTGTACTACACATAAAAACAGGCAGATATAATACATGTGTACTACACATAAAAACAGGCAGATATAATACATGTGTACTACACATAAAAACAGGCAGATATAATACATGTGTACTACACATAAAAACAGGCAGATATAATACATGTGTACTACACATAAAAACAGGTACATATAATACATGTGTACTACACATAAAAACAGGCAGATATAATACATGTGTACTACACATAAAAACAGGTACATATAATACATGTGTACTACACATAAAAACAGGCAGATATAATACATGTGTACTACACATAAAAACAGGTACATATAATACATGTGTACTACACATAAAAACAGGCAGATATAATACATGTGTACTACACATAAAAACAGGTACATATAATACATGTGTACTACACATAAAAACAGGCAGATATAATACATGTGTACTACACATAAAAACAGGCAGATATAATACATGTGTACTACACATAAAAACAGGCAGATATAATACATGTGTACTACACATAAAAACAGGCAGATATAATACATGTGTACTACACATAAAAACAGGTACATATAATACATGTGTACTACACATAAAAACAGGTACATATAATACATGTGTACTACACATAAAAACAGGTACATATAATACATGTGAAACAGATGTCTCTATAATGCCTTTGATATTTACTACATTTTGTACGTTTTTGTTGTTTTGCCATTCCATTCCTCTGAATAAGTTTTACACAGGTTAATGTCGAATATAAGACACGCCCCCCCCCCATCCGCTTTGTAAACGTGTTGACCCCTTCTTCTTTAATTGATCACTACATTGAACTAACCCCCCCCCCCCTTGTGATTGTCTCATATACTATTCGCACATAGCTAACATATTCTTGTTACACTGCTTCATTTCAGTCTGTGAATATTTCAGTGAATTGGTCGTCATGGCAGCTGGTTATAACATCGATAATGTCAAAACAAATCTTGACAATCTAATGAAGAAATTAACAGACAACCCACGATACAAGAACGGAATTCCACGTCCGATTACATTTTTGTATCACGTCACTAACCAGGATAATAAAATATTGGCAATCAACGGTGGTGGTATCCTTACCGCAAATGTGTGCAAAGCAGCCAGTCATTCTCCTTGTGGACCTATTGTTAGATATCCTCCCAGGGCTGGTGTGTTCTTTTGTTGCACTTTAGGAGATGAGCAGGGAAATCTACCCTTTACATCACCCTATGGTACAGAGCGTATCAACATCCCTGTACATCACTTCTCAATCGGTCAGCTATACCATCTCTTCTTTGATTCCTACCGAATTAATATTAACTATATAATGTACATCTACTTGGTTTTGGTAAACCGTTATGATGCAGCAAACTTGCAGTATTGTCAAAATAATCTACTCCCGCTAGATGGAACCAACAACGGAATCTTTAAAATTGTTCAGACGGCGACAGGTCCCCAAGTACGAGTATATCATAAGGGACGTTGCATATGGGTCGAAATTTTTGTGATGGGTAATGTCAACATCCTCCTACCTGGAGCAGTATGGGATCAAGTGAACTCCCAGCAGCAGCTTAATTTGGTGTAACAAAGTGCAATGTCTGAACAGTGTATGAGTTGACATATAAACTTAAATGCTTGTTTGTCATTGCACAAGCCAAAAATAGCCGATTGTATTTGTAATGTAATAGGACACCATGATCAAATGAGTGTCTGTGTTTTTGTGTGATGAACTTCCACGCAATTTTTGCTGTCTGTCATTGATTTTCTATTAAATAAAATACTAATTCAATGAATCTCTAGGAATTAAAACTATATCGAAGTTAACTTTGGTAACTCATGGCACGACAAATATTTATAAAACCAAATCAGTTATGAAATTTGATAATTCAAAAAAGAATTATGAACATTAACCAAATAAAAAGTTCTGGTATGTTTTAAATTTTAATAATCGCCAAATCATATTTTCCAAACGTGGGTGACAAGCTAAATATAGCATTATGTTAGAAGTATATGCAATAATGCATATTTTACACTATTTTGTTAGTTCTGGCATATCTTATTATTTCTCAAATTAATAGAGTTTATGACATTATTGTTATGATAAAATGACGTCACATGTAGTTTAAAGTGTCACGGAATGAAATTACAATTTCCTGAGACAATGTGTATAAGTTTATTGTCTTGCTTTGTGTTTTCTAAGACAATGTGTATAAGATTATTGTCTTGCTTTGTGTTTTCTAAGACAATGTGTATAAGTTTATTGTCTTGCTCTGTGTTTTCTAAGACAATGTATATAAGTTTATTGTCTTGTATTGTGTTTTCTAAGACAATGTGTATAAGTTTATTGTCTTGCATTGTGTTTTCTAAGACAATGTGTATAAGTTTATTGTCTTGCTCAGTGTTTTCTAAGACAATGTGTATAAGTTTATTGTCTTGCTCAGTGTTTTCTAAGACAATGTGTATAAGTTTATTGTCTTGTATTGTGTTTTCTAAGACAATGTGTATAAGTTTATTGTCTTGCTCAGTGTTTTCTAAGACAATGTGTATAAGTTTATTGTCTTGTATTGTATTGTGTTTTCTAAGACAATGTGTATAAGTTTATTGTCTTGCTCAGTGTTTTCTAAGACAATGTGTATAAGTTTATTGTCTTGTATTGTGTTTTCTAAGACAATGTGTATAAGTTTATTGTCTTGCTCAGTGTTTTCTAAGACAATGTGTATAAGTTTATTGTCTTGTATTGTATTGTGTTTTCTAAGACAATGTGTATAAGTTTATTGTCTTGCTCAGTGTTTTCTAAGACAATGTGTATAAGTTTATTGTCTTGTATTGTGTTTTCTAAGACAATGTGTATAAGATTATTGTCTTGCTCAGTGTTTTCTAAGCATTTCTGATAACGACAATATCTCTTTGTTACTTTACCACGCTTGTAATAGACTGTAAATGACATTTACTTGACATGTAACTTGACATTTTCTACCAGCCTATGTAATTATGTAGATTTCATAGATATAGATTTCATATCTACATAGTCATGACACGCTAACTGAGTCGTTGCAATAATCAATCTGGGATAAAAAAAAAAAAATTACCAGGAATAAAACGATTTTCCGCATTGTGTTGCACGTGTTTCGTTATCTGTCACTTAGCTTGGCCTAAGTTTAGTGAAGATGGCTAGTAAACTAAAGATGGATGTTTGGATGCCAAGTTTAGTAGGTTAGGTGCGATATGGTGGATATACTAAAACTAATCACGAACGCGTAAACATTAATCAGGGTTTATTTAATCTTCAGTATTATATGAAATTTAGCAACCTTATTTGTATATAATTTGTATATCAACTGTTTCTAAATTCCTGCTTAACTGTTTTGCCTGATGATGTCAAACGTTGTATTTTTCCCTAGAATATGTGTTTAACATGAATAATTTCGATTAAACTAGAGGCTTAGAAATTCCCACACCACTGGAGTGTTTTCTGTTATTACTCCGGTAAGACAGTTTAAATGTTAAAGGCAGTCATTTATATCATTGTAGCTCCAACGTTGTCAAATGCCATGTCTAAATTGTGGCTAGTATCCGTTCATCAAGCTGGTTTGCTTTAGAGTACATGATTGTACTTATGGATGTTGACTTTAGTCTGGCATAGAATCCTGTATCCATGTGCATTAGGTCCGAGAGCCTTAGTCTATATTTGAATGTAGTAGATGTATATTTGGGATTAAATACGAGTTGGTGAGACAAAGTGTTCAGGATTTGTTTGAAATTCGACCAACATTTTAAAAATGACGTCTTTCACATTTTAAGTGCTTGATGATACTGACTAACTGTCAATTTGTGATTGTAGCTTGAACTAACGCTTTTCTCTGTCTTATAGCCGTGTAATGTGTGACTTTTGCTAATGTCAGTTTGAAAACGGATACAAAATTAGTCTCAATCTGCGACTACGCCATCTAGTGGCAGCAAGTGAACAAGACCAGATGTTGTAGTTTTAAAGGATCTATTTGTTGATTTTAGCCTAGGTCTAGAAGCCCTCTTGAATATCCGTGTAAATTTACATAAATCAACTTGAAGGTGGCCACCATCATTCTTGAAAATGACACATTTCTGAAAATCTCATACTTTGCAGAGCTTAATGATGAAACAAAAGATCAAACTTGGTATGAGTACAAGACAGTGTTCCTTAGCCTCGGGGGAACATATCTTTGTTTTCCTAGCATACTTCTGTATATTAATTGCTTGTACATTATATCAGGAGGCCTGGAACCACAAATGAACTAACTAACTAACTAACTAACTAACTAACTAACTAATATAACTAACAAACAAACAAATAACCATAACAATACATTGAAATATAGCAACCAATTCCATGTAATTTATATAAATTATTAGATTATTGAATTGCTTGATTCCTACTCTTTTATCATATCTATATCTGCATATTTTAACAAGAAGTAAGCAAGTCTGTGTTCTTGGTACTCATCTTTACCCCCACATCCGATCTGTGGAGTAGAAAAACTCTATAAAGTGGGGTTGAATGAAATTAAAATGTAAAAATCCTTGGCCGGACAAATACAGATTAAAGTAGCCGAACATAGAAGTATCAAATTCTGAAATCAAAAGGAGGAATGCTACTCGGAGCCCAATGTGTTTAAAAGTTAACAAAGTATCAGTTACTTTACTACTTGAAAAGAAAGTTTGTTTCTGGTACTTTTAAAGTATTGAAATAAATGTGTGTGTGTGTGTGTGTGTGTGTGTGTGTGTGGGGGGGGGTTATCGGTATCGTGTTTTAGAAATACAGGTTACGTGATGGTGTGGGCCACTCTGTTTTGGGTTTTATAGAGCTGAGAGTGGGGTCAGCGACTTTGTTTAATAGCCCCTCCCCTTCATCGGCCAGAGAGACTGATTCCTAAGGGCAATGAAGGAATTGTATAATTTACAAGAATACATACAGTAACAATGTGTTCACAACTTCTAGGACATGAAAACTCATTACATTTGACATCTGTCAGTGTTATACAAACTTTTATGGACAGAAACTTGTTTTTGTTATTTTCAGGTTTCCTTGAAAGGATTGGGGGGGGGGGGGGGTAGTCAATGTATACTAACATACTTTCATGAAAATTATAGGTGAAGAATGTGAGTTTTGGAGATTTTTAACAGTACCATTTATATTTACTTAGATGCAACTGAGTGATTGTGGTTAGAACATTCACATCAATGAAGTACTCCAATGGGGCTAGCCACACATGTAGTTAAAGTCTTTGGTGCTACAATTCACTTGTCTGGTTTATTAGAATAAGCCATATACTAATTGTATGAGTGACTGAGACTGCACTTCTCTATAATTTCATCTCTAAAACCCAATTTCCCAAATTGACATTGTTTTACTAAATTTACACAGAAAAGATCAGACCATCTTGCCTTCATCAATCTTTCATTTACAATATATATATCCAATAAATCTGCCATGTGATTTCAGAGTATATTTGATTTGAGTCATTACATCTTGAACAATGGTACATCTAGATGCCTCTAATAACAACTTTCTTACCAAACTCAACGCCAATACATGTACACTTCCTTGTTTCTATAGTTTATGACTTCCATGATTTTCGACCAAAAATCACAAAATTTTAACTTGACAATAAGATCATCATATCTTCAACAGTCCTTCATCTAGACATTGTAGGAAACACCCACCCAATATTCCATGTAGAACAATTTACTTCATCCAGACATTCTAGGAAACATCCCCACATGTCAGAACAATTTACTTCATCTAGACAATCTAGGAAACATCCTCACATAATGTCAGAACAATTTAATTGGCAGTTTGTGATTTTTTAAAAGCAAAATATTGCTTTGTTTTGGTCCAAAGTCACACACAGATGGAGCAATCATTTTGATCTTGACAATTTCTCAACTATTATCCCCACAATTAGACTGGCACTGAGTCTCTTGGCAGATTTGGTGTTTTCACGCATAATCATCAAATGTTTTGAATATGTTATTCATTTCAAATGTTGTGGAGGAAATTTAAAATATGGTCAAATTTTTAAATTATTACCAGGGTAGTAGTCCTTAGTGTTCACGATCACATTAGATCACTATGTAACACACAGGAACACAATTAACTCCCCCCCCCCCCCACACACACACACACACTTACTGGCACGAAAATGCTTTGTTGGGCTTTCCAGGGATGCAAATGTTTGTTCTGTTGGGTTTCAGTATAATTAGCAATAATTTTGGCCATCTTAAGTGTACAGCTAGAATGTAACCTCTTTCTCTCTTTTCACCTTGAATATGTTTGTCAAGGTCAAAGGTCACATTCTCATTAGAAAGCTCATCATTGATAATGTGAGGGTAGACACTTGAATGGTGTCCATAGGTATCAAACTTTTGGAGATAACATACAGAATGTGCTTTTATCATAAATATGGCAGCCATTTTGCTATACAGGTCAAGGTCACAAAATTAAGTGACCTGCATATGCTTTACATGGTCAAACCCAGGTCATGATTAAAATATTATCATTTTAAATGTTTTATTTGACCTTGAAGAAGACTTTTCAGGGTCAAAGGTCAGTGTCTTAAAAGACAGCTCATATTTGATTATATGGATGTAGGCATTTGACTGGACACACTACATATTACACCAGGTCCTACAAAGCTATGATGCATATTGTGAAATGTAACAACAAATATGGCTACCATTCAGCCATATTTAATTCCGTCACAAAACAAAGTGACGTGCATATGTCTCATATAGCATGATACCTTTGTGCATACCAAAGATATGAGGGTGCACGCATGCACAGACGGACGGAGCCCAATGTAATAGCCAGCCTCCGGGCGGTGCCCATTGGGGGCTAAAAAGCAAGTTTACTCCACAATGTAACATGGTATTTTTAGTGCTGCTTGTTCTACTTTACTTGTTTCACACACACACACACACACACACACACACACACACACACACACACACACACACACAAAGTTACTTCACCATGCATACAGTACTAATGAGCCCCAGTTCAGACTGGCTAAAATGTAGCAGATGCTTTCTAAACCCAAACTGTGGCTTGTTTTCTTCTTTGCTGTATTTCATATGCTTGCTCCCAATAATTCCACACTTGAGGTGAGGCATCATGGGCAAGTAAACAATGTTAGGAGCTTCACACATCTCTTGAAACTTAAAGAATATTTAGGCTATCTGTGAAGGTCCTGTCATTGTTTACTTACCCATGATGCCTCACCAAGTCTATAGCAGGTCTCTTGCCAATTTGTGTAACTTTACTTTTGAGAGGTCGCATGCTGCAGTTTGTGAAAATGGCTTAATTTTCTGAACTTGGTAAGTATGAGAAAGGCTGCCTTAATAAACCAAACAAGCCTCTCTTTTGTTACAATTTATAGAGAAGAATCAGAATTAGCAATTATGGTATTGATAAGATTGACACTCAATATACCACCAATAAAATCAAAATAAGCAACACAGACACATAACAGTTGAAATTTGCAAATTGTTGTATTAATAAAATACAATGTATTTAATATGCACTGCTGGAAATGTTACAGAAAACTGTCAAGTGACTCCCATCAGGAGAAATAACTTGTTGAAGGCAGTGTGGTTTCCAAAATGTGATAATGGAAAGAAACTGTCTGATAGTAGAAGAGAAAGTAATAAATATGTGGAACTACATGGTGCTGACATACTGGTATAACTTAAAACTTTTCAGCAAGGTTCATTCTGTATAAGTTTACATTTGAGAAGTACAATACATGGTGTGTTCTCCAATCAGTTGGCCCCTTTAAAGCTGCACTAGCTGTAACTGAACATATTTTTTGAAAATGTTTTGTTAGGTGCAATATCTTACTCATAATATTGTACACTGTGAACAGTATTGCATCACATGTGGATAAACATAGTTTTGTAGCTCTATGCAAGCTAAATCAAATCAAATTGATTTTTGGGTCCATACCTTAAAATCAGTGTCTTCACTGATCATGATTTCAGCCTGTTTCTATACTGCTTATGGATAATATCGACCACTGGTTAACATGTACACTGTTTAATTATTGGTATTCAAACAACTGTTAGTGAATATATAGTGGTTGTCTAATCAAAAATGATACTCCAGATACAACATGTACAGTTTTGACATGGTGACAGATTCAAAACTGAGCTTTCGCTCAAGATTTAAACTTGCCACCAGACTACCTATGGATAATATTGGCCACTAATTAACAGATACGGTGTCTTTTTCTAAGTAATTGACCAATTCTTAGTGAATATATCTTTGGTTACTTGATGAAAAAATATCCCAGTTGAAGCTAGTGAAGGTTTAAAAGGATTGTTATTCAAAAATGGTAACTGTTGAGGAAACTCCCACTCCACACCTTGCTTTATACAGCAAACTAAAGTTTAATGTTTATGTTTCTTAAAATACTTGGATTGAAAACTGTCAACTGAACTCATTATTATTTCCCTTTCAAAAAGTACTTTTGCATTGCTGTAGAAAATGTTCACATTGCAAACTAAAAGATGGGGTGTAACTTTTGAATTCAAACACATCAAGTCAAGCTCTGCATGACTGAAAATATTCACATTGTGAACTGAAAGTTGGTGTACAACTAAGTTGTATCCAAGTACAATACTCCTCTGCATGGCAAAGAATGTTGTTTTCTCTAAATGAAAAGTAATCCTAAATTTCAGGCATCAAATCTTTTAATTCTCTCATAACCTGCAAAAAAGTCTACAAACTAAAAACTCAATTTCCATGAAACTTAAATTTCTGTAAATTTGAACCGACATTTTCACAGATAAGGATTATTTCAAATTCAAGTTTTTAGTGAAAGTGTGAAAAATTTACACAATAATAAATGATTTTGGAGGGTAAATTCATTGGTTATTGGTAAACTTCCCCAAAGTATTTGTAATTATTCTAAAGATACTATGGGTATAGTTTTATTTCATTCTTGTACATACATGTAGTAACCACAACACTGTCAAACTTTTGGGGTAACAGTTCATAGTTCAAGTGTATACTAACCAACATTGATTCAAGAAAATGTTGATTTCAAACGTTCTTGTGTAATTTTATACAAGCCAGTGTTTTGATTTCAAGGTAAGTACAGAATTTACTACCAATTCAGCCACATTTCATTATCATCTGAATAAAAATCTTTCCTTCTTGAGGCACAAAAAAGAGTACTGCAAAATGTCAATGATTGCTTATTATGGAGTAATTTTGATGGTATTATGATGAGATTCAAAATAAAGAAAAATACATAAAGCTTGTCATGTAAACAATTACTTAGGTATTAAAATGTCAATAAGTAACGAAGTTCTCATAATTATTTGTTGGTGAATTCCAATATCTTAGGGACTTGACCTATACAAGCATTCACGGTTTTTAGAATGGCAAAGAGGGGTTCCACTCTAAGTGGTACACTTATATGCTGGTGGTCTGTCTAATTGGGTTGATACACCTGTAACATCATTACGGTAATGCACTGGACTCAAAATTAAAATCCCATTAACATCTTCACTTTATACCATTTCTGTTCTCATTCACAAAATTAATCAGAATGCATAAAACAGTAACTTGTAAATCAAGAACATTTACAAAACTAAAGGCATGAATAATTTGGCAACAAATTTTTGGGTAAATTTTGATCAAACAGAGAGAGATGATTACCGAGTAATTTGACTGATTAGTGTCTGCATCTACTCAGATGTGTTTTTCCAAAAGTAATTTTCAACATGGTAAATTGAAATACATTCAACCACTAGACTGTAACGGTGATTGGTATGGAATCACTTCATTGTCTTTCAGCTCTTTCATAATCAGAATACAAATGATCAGTTTGTTGATAGAAGTACCACCTATACCTTGTACATGTGTACACACGGACTCATTTTAACCACTTATCATGTGTCAAACCATTTAACAAGCAATAATTCTATATTTGCATATTTATCAACATTAATCTAAACAGTAACATCTCTGCCCTATGTCTCATTTCATTATCTGTAATTTCTAACAACCGACTGTGACAAATAAAATATTTCCTTTCTACATTCCTCAATATTTATGCTATATTACTGTCATTATAATTAGGAACAAGAGGGATGTTTGTCAGGCAGATTGATCCAAGATTATATTACCATCAAGTCAAGTAGTACCTCATCAAAATAGTCATAAATTTCAGCAATCTAACCTGAATTATATCTTTTTATTCAATATTAGGTTTTTACTTGTCATGTCGTTAAAGTATTACAGCCTCAATACAAGTGCTTTCACCTTTTGAATGTCACCTTCATTTGCCCTCCTCACATTGGACAGTTTACCATGTGATCATCATGCACAAACACCTGTATTGTCACAGTAATCATGGTACTGCAAACACTGTTTTCCTATATTGTTCCAAACTATTACCGGTAGTCTGTACATCCCAGACTTATTCCAAACTATTACATCTCTACTCCAGTGTTTTCCAGACTTATTCCAAACTATTACATCTCTACTCCAGTGTTTTCCAGACTTATTCCAAACTATTACATCTCTACTCCAGTGTTTTCCAGACTTATTCCAAACTATTACATCCCTATCTTTCAATGTAAAAGCCTCCTTCATTTTTCAATTGAGTCCAATGTTTTGTACTCTTTCTAAGCAATGAAAGATATGTTTGATTCTGAAGGTGTCTAGATCTGTTTGATTCTGAAGGTGTCTAGATCTGTTTGATTCTGAAGGTGTCTAGATCTGTTTGATTCTGAAGGTGTCTAGACCTGCTTCAATGATACTAGCTTGTTCAATTGCTGAAACATCTTATATTCATCACAGGATGAATAACACCGGAATCTTGTGAAATTGTCATTTGTTGCCCAAATGTAGTTGTTAAAATAAAAGTTGGAGTTACAATTCACAAATTTTATGATTTTCATAAGTATACATGTCTAATTCAATTCAAGTCTATCCCTTTGATAGAAACCAAAGTATACATGTCTAATTCAGTCTATCCCTTTGATAGAAACCAAAGTATACATGTCTAATTCAAGTCTATCCCTTTGATAGAAACCAAAGTATACATGTCTAATTCAGTCTATCCCTTTGATAGAAACCAAAGTATACATGTCTAATTCAAGTCTATCCCTTTGATAGAAACCAAAGTATACATGTCTAATTCAAGTCTATCCCTTTGATAGAAACCAAAGTATACATGTCTAATTCAAGTCTATCCCTTTGATAGAAACCAAAGTATACATGTCTAATTCAAGTCTATCCCTTTGATAGAAACCAAAGTATACATGTCTAATTCAAGTCTATCCCTTTGATAGAAACCAAAGTATACATGTCTAATTCAATTCAGTCTATCCCTTTGATAGAAACCAAAGTATACATGTCTAATTCAGTCTATCCCTTTCACATTAACCAAAGTTGTAAAAAAATTCACTTCTCTGAAGTAACCGATTTTAAAATTGAGCATAAAATTATTTACAATCAAAACATAAAAATAGCACCAATGGTGTTGTAGCAAAACTACAGTTTTTAAAAATGTTTACCCACATGCTGATCCATGTTAGGTATATGTGTTCATTTGCTGAATGATTATCCAGTTGCCTATCCAGCCCTGTTGCTATCTTTGCAATATACACATACATTTTTTTTAATGTTTGTTCACTTATCTATGAATCCCTGATGTTATCTTTGTGATATATATGGGTGTGGTCTTGTTGCTAGGCATATTTGCATACACTTTTTGAATATTTGTTCACTTGTCTAAGAATTTGTTATCTTTGTAAAATACACCACCATTTTGTTGTTGCTATGGGCGTGGTCTTGGTTGCTAGGGATATTTGCATACATTTTTGAATGTTTACTCGCTTGCCTACCAGATGTTGTCATTTGACCAAAATATACTGGCATTTGGTTGATGCTAAGGACATGGTCATAGTTGCTATGGCCAATTGCATCAAAATATTTTGAAGAAAATCTGCAGAATAACACTTCTAGAAACATCTCACCAAATTTCAGTCTCATTCACCAACTACTTTTTGAGATACAAGTTTGTGACTAAAATTCATGTTTACACCTAATTTGCATATCACTGATGAGATCATTATATGCTTAATAATTCTTCATCTATACACCTCAGATGCATTCCCATCAAATTTCAGACCAATCTGCTCAGTAGTTTAAGTTTTTGGACCCAAATTACACACCTGTGATGCAACCATTTTGCTTTGAACAATTTCCCAACTAGACACCAAAAGTAATGTCCCCACCAAATACCAAGGCAATCTTTCTGGCAGTTTTTGAGTTTAAGTTTTCCTCACACACACACACACACACACACACACACACACACACACACACACGTGTGCACACACACACGCACACACACACACACACACACACACACACACACACACACACAGACAGACACTGCACCATGCCTATAGTACTACTGAACCTTATCAGTTCAGTTGTGCTAATAATATCATTTGATTTGTTTGTTGAGACTGTTCTATCTGGCGTATCAACATCTTCAAAACATTTTGTGTTTTTAAAGCTACACTAGCAGCAACTGAAACTCTTTAGTTTTAGATATAATGACTCACTCAGAATATCATACACCCTGAACAGTAGGTAGATGTATTTGAGGGTAAACATAATAATTATGGTACAACAAATCCAATCATATACAGTTTTGGGTCC
Organism: Glandiceps talaboti; assembly: GCF_964340395.1. Taxonomy (NCBI): domain Eukaryota; kingdom Metazoa; phylum Hemichordata; class Enteropneusta; family Spengelidae; genus Glandiceps; species Glandiceps talaboti. The sequence goes on along the minus strand of NC_135563.1, from coordinate 3,061,244 downwards.
GTACTCAAAAATCAGCACCCCAATACAATCATGATTCTGAACTCAGTCTGAATAAATCAACCTTTAATTGAAATGTATATCTAATTATTAGTATTTCAACAATTCTCAGTCAATATAATCTTTGTTGTCTCATCAAAAAATAATACACAAGTTACAGCTAGTGCTGCTTTAAACTATGTCTTTGCATCATTTGCATTTTTTAAATTCAATTTGATTGAAGTTGTTTTTTCTTTGCCCTACCCAGGTTTGAGAACCTACATATGAGGAGCTAAATAATTATAATTATACATCTTATAGAAATAATAGAGGACAATTTACACACATTCTCAGAAATTTTTCAAAGTGATTTTGATTTTTAGAAATATGTACCAAAGTTTTGAGATATACCCCAATTTGTCTGATTTGAATTCTTTAAAACCATGAGATGTCTTGTTTGCACCTTGCATGGCCAAAATATAATTTATAGTTGATTTAGACAGAATTCTTCCTTGTACAACAAAAATTGTTGATAACTTTATACATGATGAAATGTGTAATGATTAGTGTGGGATATGTGCATGTTTCAGATTTGTACAAATTTGAATATTGCGTATTTGTAGGTGATACTCCAGTTGAAACTAGTAATTCTCTGCCATCATAAGAATTACCAAGGATGACCAGCCTGTGAAAGGATGTGACCCCTGACCTCGTCCTGTTGTGTCGTTGTATTGTTCCCAAACATAACCCGACCTGTCATATTCTTTTACAATGTTATTCATGATATTAGTCCTGAGTTCTTTGTAAATTCCACTGGCCTGTTCCTTGTATGGCCCATCAATGTTAGCGTAATGATGAAGTGCCCTCACTGTCAAATAGTTCATGTTTATCCATATCTGGCCCCTCCAATATGGTGGATCATGCTCAGTATTATATTTGGCATACAATGGATCTGACTTTGACAGTGACCTCAGACCATATTTTGTCCAAAGGAGTTTAGGGTCTTTTAGGTCGGTGAGAATTTTATTTAATTTGTCCGATGTTGGTTCAATGATCTGTGTAAGAAAAGGAAACAGACTAACATAGCCAAATGCATTGACGTGCCTATAGGTTGGTCCATTTTTAGATCGTACAACACGAATCATTGGTGGTTTTGGGATATTTTGTGGTTTGCGTGGACCTCTTTGTTGTTGTACTACTGGTGTTGGTACTGGTGGCCTTTCAAGGCTGACATGATCTGTATGGTTGCCATAGTCACTATATTCCTTTCCTTTGCTTGACCAATGTAGTTTGTCAAGCAACTCATTATCAGTCAGCACTGTATGTGTTTGTTGGTACAATTCATGAGGCTCACCAATAGTTTTTGCGATGTCTGCCATCACCCCTGCCGCTAGGCCAATCCAGCACCTTAGATCAATATGGCGTTCATCTTCCGATGGATGTGATGCACGGGGATAGTCGTCCAAACCTGAGGTGAGAGTTTTAGGATTTAATTCTTTATTGGTTGCAGCATCGCGACCGCGCCATCTGTACGATGTTGCGACACCTCCTAGTTGTGTAGTATTGAACCAGTTAAACCAAACTTTTAATCTTGGATAGACATGCTTTAAAAATTCTTGATCTTTAGCATTGCTACTTTTTGAGAAAACTTTCATTAGGGACTGAATTGGTAGAAAAAGTGTTGGCGGATTGGCATTTTCGTTGTACTGTACGACAAACTCGGCAGGCACTTTAGAACGAGCTTCACTCCCAAGAATCTGTTCCCTTGGAATCCAACCTTCAACATTCATCAAATCTAACCAATGACCAATGATGTCTTTACTGATGTTAGGATCCCACTTACTTATAAGCAGGTTATGGAAACCTTCATCCCACAGAAACCCACGTGGAAAAAATGAACGAGATGGTACAGCTGTGTAAAGTGGAGCCTCCCAATATTCCACAGGTTCATCAGTATATCTAGATTTGACAAGTGATTTACCATAGAAATAGCCAATACCTCCAAGTAAGTTGCTCAAAGTAGCTTTAGCAAAATTAACTTCTTTCTCTTTAAATCCTTTCTGCTTCAGGTTAAAAATGTTTTCAAACTTTCTATCAAAGTTCTGATCATGGTATTCCAAAAGGTTTGTGAAATCCTTCCCTGCCAAGACTGATTTTCTTTCTGTAAAACTTCCAGATTCGAAGACAAAATCAACCTCAAATGGAAGAGCCAAGGTAATTTGGTGAACCAATAAGTTAGGGGCATAATCATGGAATTGGCTCTGTGAGAGAATATCGCCAACTAGTCCAAGCATATGTTTGTTTTGAGTGAAAGGATAGTACTTCATACTGCGTATCACAACTTCTTTGACAATGTGAAGACTTGGACTGTATGTCCTTAAGAAGTTAGACTTCTTTGTATTCTTGGCACGAGGAAATTTGATTGCAAAGTTACCAAGCTCTTCAGTATGTCCTTCAATAGCCATCATGCGGTTGCCCTCGACTACGGGTTCCATCTCACCCTGGCCATCTGTTGCAGCATAGAACATGACAGAGACTATAGTGTTATTGGTAGCTTTACTCTGAAATAAACAAAAACATAAAATATGAATTAGAATTTTGTGATTACAGTTACCCTACTCCGACCAAGAAGTTGTCCACAATATGATTGTATATAATGGTTTACTGGTGACGACAGTGATTACAGTAACCCTACTCCGACCAAGAAGTTGTCCACAATATGATTGTAGATAATGGTTTACTGGTGACGACAGTGATTACAGTTACCCTACTCCGACCAAGAAGTTGTCCACAATATGATTGTAGATAATGGTTTACTGGTGACGACAGTGATTACAGTTACCCTACTCCGACCAAGAAGTTGTCCACAATATGATTGTAGATAATGGTTTACTGGTGACGACAGTGATTACAGTTACCCTACTCCGACCAAGAAGTTGTCCACAATATGATTGTATATAATGGTTTACTGGTGACCACAGTGTATATTAATAAACAAAAATATAATAATATTGTATCAGAGGAAATATTTTGTTAGTTCTCCCTAGAATTTGGATGAAGAACCCTGGGATCCAACCACCCCGGATAGCTGGTATCTGGGATCCAGCCACCCCGGATAGCTGGTATCTGGGATCCAGTCACCCTGGATAGCTGGTATCAAGTTGTTGCCATGACAAAACATTCCTCTATGGATTATCATTACGTCATGGATGAACTTTGACCACATTCTGATTTGTTCAGCAGGCTAGACTGACAAACAGCTTGATAGAATTCTGAAATGATAGTTACTCTTGCATTCTGTATGACTAAGGTAAACCACAGTACAACTTTAAACAAAAAGTACGCCTGATATTGATAAGCCAAAATTATTATTTTTAAAAGCAAAATCAAGTTAGCTAGCAGTCTCTTCAAATTTCTTTAGAGGTATACTGAACAATCATGGTTCAAGTTTTGTGAAAGTTTCAATTGGGAAAGCTGATAAAAACTGGCATTTATTGGCTAGATACTGTGTACCATAATATCGATAGGGAACCCTGGGCATCTCAGGTAGCTACTATCAGCTATAACACGAACACTGATAAATAATACTATTTGCATAGATTCCTCAGATCTCATTTGATGATTATAGAGTCATTCTAAGTACATACATGTGGGTAAATTGATCTGAATACAGACAGTGCACAATGTACATACAAAGTCACTTAGAGAAGTACAAGTAGCTCTGTATTGCTTGCATTTAGATTTCAATACTTTGTCCCATAGACGAAACCTGGTAAAATACCTGAAGAACAGATTTCGTCCAATTACTGCCCGGATTGGGGTTAGGGTTAGAGAAAAAAAAAAGTTTTAACTTGTGAAGTATCTTAGCAACAGTTTATATAACTGAACATCCATTGTTAGATTAGTATTAAAGTGTTGGGGTCTGATAGAGATGTGTATAAAGTTTGGCCTATTAAACAAAAGAAGGGTTTTACGTAATAAAGTGTTGGGGTCTGATAGAGATGTGTATAAAGTTTGGCCTATTAAACAAAAGAAGGGTTTTACGTAATAAAGTGTTGGGGTCTGATAGAGATGTGTATAAAGTTTGGCCTATTAAACAAAAGAAGGGTTTTACGTAATAAAGTGTTGGGGTCTGACAGAGATGTGTATAAAGTTTGGCCTATTAAACAAAAGAAGGGTTTTACGTAATAAAGTGTTGGGGTCTGATAGAGATGTGTATAAAGTTTGGCCTATTAAACAAAAGAAGGGTTTTACGTAATAAAGTGTTGGGGTCTGATAGAGATGTGTATAAAGTTTGGCCTATTAAACAAAAGAAGGGTTTTACGTAATAAAGTGTTGGGGTCTGATAGAGATGTGTATAAAGTTTGGCCTATTAAACAAAAGAAGGGTTTTACGTAATAAAGTGTTGGGGTCTGATAGAGATGTGTATAAAGTTTGGCCTATTAAACAAAAGAAGGGTTTTACGTAATAAAGTGTTGGGGTCTGATAGAGATGTGTATAAAGTTTGGCCTATTAAACAAAAGAAGGGTTTTACGTAATAAAGTGTTGGGGTCTGATAGAGATGTGTATAAAGTTTGGCCTATTAAACAAAAGAAGGGTTTTACGTAATAAAGTGTTGGGGTCTGACAGAGATGTGTATAAAGTTTGGCCTAAACAAAAGAAGGGTTTTACGTAATAAAGTGTTGGGGTCTGATAGAGATGTGTAAAAAGTTTGGCCTATTAAACAAAAGAAGGGTTTTACGTAATAAAGTGTTGGGGTCTGACAGAGATGTGTATAAAGTTTGGCCTATTAAACAAAAGAAGGGTTTCACGTAATAAAGTGTTGGGGTCTGATAGAGATGTGTATAAAGTTTGGCCTATTAAACAAAAGAAGGGTTTTACGTAATAAAGTGTTGGGGTCTGATAGAGATGTGTATAAAGTTTGGCCTATTAAACAAAAGAAGGGTTTTACGTAATAAAGTGTTGGGGTCTGATAGAGATGTGTATAAAGTTTGGCCTATTAAACAAAAGAAGGGTTTTACGTAATAAAGTGTTGGGGTCTGATAGAGATGTGTATAAAGTTTGGCCTATTAAACAAAAGAAGGGTTTTACGTAATAAAGTGTTGGGGTCTGATAGAGATGTGTATAAAGTTTGGCCTATTAAACAAAAGAAGGGTTTTACGTAATAAAGTGTTGGGGTCTGACAGAGATGTGTATAAAGTTTGGCCTATTAAACAAAAGAAGGGTTTTACGTAATAAAGTGTTGGGGTCTGATAGAGATGTGTATAAAGTTTGGCCTATTAAACAAAAGAAGGGTTTTACGTAATAAAGTGTTGGGGTCTGACAGAGATGTGTATAAAGTTTGGCCTAAACAAAAGAAGGGTTTTACGTAATAAAGTGTTGGGGTCTGATAGAGATGTGTATAAAGTTTGGCCTAAACAAAAGAAGGGTTTTACGTAATAAAGTGTTGGGGTCTGACAGAGATGTGTATAAAGTTTGGCCTAAACAAAAGAAGGGTTTTACGTAATAAAGTGTTGGGGTCTGACAGAGATGTGTATAAAGTTTGGCCTATTAAACAAAAGAAGGGTTTTACGTAATAAAGTGTTGGGGTCTGATAGAGATGTGTATAAAGTTTGGCCTATTAAACAAAAGAAGGGTTTTACGTAATAAAGTGTTGGGGTCTGATAGAGATGTGTATAAAGTTTGGCCTATTAAACAAAAGAAGGGTTTTACGTAATAAAGTGTTGGGGTCTGATAGAGATGTGTATAAAGTTTGGCCTATTAAACAAAAGAAGGGTTTTACGTAATAAAGTGTTGGGGTCTGACAGAGATGTGTATAAAGTTTGGCCTAAACAAAAGAAGGGTTTTACGTAATAAAGTGTTGGGGTCTGATAGAGATGTGTATAAAGTTTGGCCTATTAAACAAAAGAAGGGTTTTACGTAATAAAGTGTTGGGGTCTGATAGAGATGTGTATAAAGTTTGGCCTATTAAACAAAAGAAGGGTTTTACGTAATAAAGTGTTGGGGTCTGATAGAGATGTGTATAAAGTTTGGCCTATTAAACAAAAGAAGGGTTTTACGTAATAAAGTGTTGGGGTCTGATAGAGATGTGTATAAAGTTTGGCCTATTAAACAAAAGAAGGGTTTTACGTAATAAAGTGTTGGGGTCTGATAGAGATGTGTATAAAGTTTGGCCTATTAAACAAAAGAAGGGTTTTACGTAATAAAGTGTTGGGGTCTGACAGAGATGTGTATAAAGTTTGGCCTATTAAACAAAAGAAGGGTTTTACGTAATAAAGTGTTGGGGTCTGATAGAGATGTGTATAAAGTTTGGCCTATTAAACAAAAGAAGGGTTTTACGTAATAAAGTGTTGGGGTCTGATAGAGATGTGTATAAAGTTTGGCCTATTAAACAAAAGAAGGGTTTTACGTAATAAAGTGTTGGGGTCTGATAGAGATGTGTATAAAGTTTGGCCTATTAAACAAAAGAAGGGTTTTACGTAATAAAGTGTTGGGGTCTGATAGAGATGTGTATAAAGTTTGGCCTATTAAACAAAAGAAGGATTTTACGTAATAAAGTGTTGGGGTCTGACAGAGATGTGTATAAAGTTTGGCCTATTAAACAAAAGAAGGGTTTTACGTAATAAAGTGTTGGGGTCTGATAGAGATGTGTATAAAGTTTGGCCTATTAAACAAAAGAAGGGTTTTACGTAATAAAGTGTTGGGGTCTGATAGAGATGTGTATAAAGTTTGGCCTATTAAACAAAAGAAGGGTTTTACATAATAAAGTGTTGGGGTCTGATAGAGATGTGTATAAAGTTTGGCCTATTAAACAAAAGAAGGGTTTTACGTAATAAAGTGTTGGGGTCTGATAAAGATGTGTATAAAGTTTGGCCTATTAAACAAAAGAAGGGTTTTACGTTATAAAGTGTTGGGGTCTGATAGAGATGTGTATAAAGTTTGGCCTAAACAAAAGAAGGGTTTTACGTAATAAAGTGTTGGGGTCTGACAGAGATGTGTATAAAGTTTGGCCGAAACAAAAGAAGGGTTTTACGTAATAAAGTGTTGGGGTCTGATAGAGATGTGTATAAAGTTTGGCCGAAACAAAAGAAGGGTTTTACATAATCCTTTCATCTCATCTGATAAGATTAAACTAACAGTAACAACATGGAATTGAATCATATGATTAAAAGATATGATCTTTCTTATACATCACATGGTCTATATCTTACAAACTTAGGTCAAAGGTCAATAATTGATCTCAATGTCTGAATGGAGTACTACTAGCTTATTTTACATGTACATGAATAACGTGTGTCAGCTCTAGGCAGTTAAATCAACAATTATCAAACTGATTGACATATAATGTATAAAAACTTTCTCATGGATCAGATGACATCAATTATCATTCAAGTACTTGCAGTGAATATTAACAGTAGAAAGCATTTAGTGACTGTCTTAGAAAGCATTTAGTGACTGTCCTAGAAAGCATTTAGTGACTGTCTTAGAAAGCATTTAGTGACTGTCTTAGAAAGCATTTAGTGACTGTCTTAGAAAGCATTTAGTGACTGTCTTAGAAAGCATTTAGTGACTGTCTTAGAAAGCATTTAGTGACTGTCTTAGAAAGCATTTAGGGACTGTCTTAGAAAGCATTTAGTGACTGTCCTAGAAAGCATTTAGTGACTGTCTTAGAAAGCATTTAGGGACTGTCCTAGAAAGCATTTAGTGACTGTCTTAGAAAGCATTTAGGGACTGTTCCCACCAAATTTCAGATTGATCTGCCCTGTAGTTTTTGAGTTTAAGTTTTTTGACACATTTTGACCCAGATTTGAACAATTTCCCAACTAGATACATAAGGTACCAAATATCATGGCAATTGGTCCAGTGGTTTTTGACTTTTACATTGTAAGTTGTTTACAGTGTTTCTATTGTCAAGTTTCACTTTGACACAATGATGTGCCTACACATGGTTTTGTCTCTAATCAGTATGATTGCAATGTATGTCTAGTGTTGGGAAATGGGGAAAGTAGGAGAAATTGACAATATCATAAATTCAATTAAAGTAATTTAAGGTTGTGAAAATAGTTTATCGATGGCATTGGTTGTCTACATGTATGTGTTTTGTGGTAAGTACTAAGTTATACATATATACCGGTAGATAGCATAGGTTGCCTATATGTTTTGTGGTAAGTAATTTACCGATAGAATCTAAGATAGATTGTCTATATATACATAGGGAAACTCTCAGACCTCTGTTAAAAGGACAGGTTTTATACATAGTTACATGATCAACATAATTATAATTTAACCACAGAGGACTGCCCTCATATGTTTTTAATTTCATTATTACAGCTATGAGATTATGACAACATAAAAGTATTTTTTAATGCATGTCTGAATCAGTTGTATTTGTGTTATCTCTCACAGCCCTTGTTTATTGTGAGGTGGTGGTGGAGGTAGTGATGGTAGGGTAGAGGTGGTAGTGGTGGAGGTGGTGGTGGTGGTGGTGGTGGTGGTGGCGACAGGGGTCAAAAATGCACTATATACATTGGTGTACTCAAGATAGGAAATGCTTGCAAGTCAGATTGGGGAAGTCAAGTAGACTGTCACAAAACACAGAAAACCATAAGTGTATCAGGAATGAAATATACACAGAAAACCATAAGTGTATCAGGAATGAAATATACACTGAAAACCATAAGTGTATCAGGAATGATATATACACAGAAAACCATAAGTGTATCAGGAATGAAATATACACTGAACTTGAGTCAAATTTAGGATCCTGACTGCAATCTTCATAACCAATCAAGTTACGTCAAATTAGTTAATCTCAAGTTGAAACAATCCTTCCGAACCAATCCTATCACTTCCTAAGTGACCAATCATATAAAGGTCAATATCAAATGTGTGCCAATATGTATGGAACTTAGGAAAACCTACAGGTATATAAACCTTCAATTCTGTGTGATCTGTAGGAGTTTTGTTAGATGTCAATAAAGTGTAAGTAACTGTAATATAGTACTTGGTTGTGTATGGACATCATTCCTTTCCAGAACCTGTCTCTAACAAATCTACTTACTCCATAAAGTACACTAATTTACATTCAATAAGCCCCAAATGTGAATGTTCATATGCAAGAGTATTTGCTGATTTTTTAAGTGCATGCTAAGAAAGATGAACTAATCAAAGCAAAAAAGTTTGTAAGAGAATTTCTGAGAAAAGTGAAATCAAGATGAACTGGTAGACATGCAGGAAGTCCTTCCCTACTGAACTTATGTTGACAAGAGATATTACATCCTGAATGAACTGTCTGAACTGTGTGTTTGTAGTGTTTTATGGAATAGGATGCACAGTACTAGTCCTGCTTGCAGACGGAGTAATTCGGGACTCAATCGTGACAATTGTCCCTCCCTTCTCCATCCTGCAAAGAGACAGCCATGAAACCTGGACTTACCACAAATGCTGGTAACTTAAGAATTAACACACCCTGTGGTCAAATATTGGCAATAAACTAACTATTTAGCAATTTTACTTAATAATGTTGGTTTCTTATATAGCGCTTTCCCACTCCGTGCTCAAAGCGCTTTACAATTATTATCCCTGGCTCGGATCAGAACAGCACAACGGCCCTTTAGTCTTCCTCAACTCCCCGGGGAGCATACAATCCATTGCAGCCATTTAAGCGCATAGGATTAAAGCCTTCACATTGCAACCTACATCCTACCAGGTCCCCAGTTATACAGCTGGGTTGACTGAGGCACAGTCGTGGTTCAAATCTTGCCCAAGGACTTTAGCCACTCAGAAACAAACAGCAGGCAGCGACGGGGCTCGAACCTGCAACCTGTAGATTCCAAGCCGGTCACGCTAACCATTCACCCATCATGACTCCACATACTTGGTTGTGATTACAAAAATTCCAGTTCGGAAGACCAACAATCTCGAAATCACAAGTTCAACTGTAATTTTGGGCTTCCTTCTTACGTATGATGTATGATGCCATATGCATATTGGATGTTGCATTCAAATATGGCGGCTTTTGTGTGATGGGACGTTTGAAATTACAGATCGAACCGGAAAAGTTCTGATTTTGACATTTTTTGTGATCTGAGCAGGGACTACTATCGTCAAAGCGTAGAAAAATTAGTAGATATTCAATCGATTGCTAATATTTGATCACTGGGTATGTAATTCTTTTGTAATATTGGTTCATAAGCATTTTGCAGGCGCACTCGAAATAGACAGGTAATACATTGGTTTTCACAGGATGGTGTTGTGGGACATAGTCAGTATCATGTTATGTACACCATCTGCAAGCAGGATGCAAAGACTGGTTTCCTGTCATCTATTTGCTAACATTTCCAACCTTCATTATACCAGTTCATTAAAGGGTCGTTGATTACACAGAAATGTATGGGACTGAAGATTTATGACCATGGATGTATTAGGGGATACACACCCATGGTGTTAGGGGATACATCCATGGTGTTAGGGGATACACATCCATGGTGTTAGGGGATACATCCATGGTGTTAGGGGATACACATCCATGGTATTAGGGGATACATCCATGGTGTTAGGGGATACATCCATGGTGTTAGGGGATACATCCATGGTATGATGTATTACCTAGCGATTTGGCTATCTGGCTAGACACAGTCTACATGGTGAAGCCAGATAGCCAAGTCTCTGGGGTTAGTATGACTTACATCATATACTCTTATGTCATACGTACGGTCGGTCGGTACCCTGGTATTGTGGATCAAAGTTGATTTTAAATCAAATATATTGTTGCCTACATTATGACCCCGGTATATAACCAGGTATTAATTAGGGAAACACTCATACTTATCAACGAAGTAACCTTGATATTTTGATAATTAAACTTCCCTATTAGAGGAAAATCTAACTTGTCTTCCTGGTCAATGAGTGTTGTATGGTTAATTTATACTATAGGGACACCACTATCAGTATGACACTGTGTGACACTAAAACGCCCACACGCCATTAGCCTTGACATACCAGTAATTTAGTACGTATGACATGTCTATGCTCACGTTACCGTAAAATCGACCTTGCTACTGCAAGTTACATGTATTGATGTAAAATTGGTACATACTCTTGCCTTTCCGCTGACCCGGACTGTCCAGTCACCACCATGCTTTCCTCCTGGACTTTTCACAAACTCTGTTCTCAAAGTGAAGTTCTTGTCGATGATCTCCTGGACGCCGAAGTTTACACCATCATGTCTTAGCCATCCATATCTTGGTAACTGATCGGACTGTTCACAGGTATGTCGGAGGGGCAAAGTTCTGTCACGCGTGAACTGAGTGAACCACATTAAGCCGGTCACTAGCGACTGAGGGCTTCGTGTTTTCATACCAAAATAAACACCGGGTCGATAGGACCCCCAGAAACGCTCGGGAGATTCTTTGGCACTTGTAGCATCTGGACCTATCACTCTCGGGGAATCCAGTGGCGATGACACACGTGCTGCTAGGACGTGTTTGTACCACATATAACTCAATGGTACAAAACCAATTAACACAATGAACACAAAAGTACGAAACCCTATCGGTGGCGAAGTGCCACGCTTCAGATACTGTCCAACATCAGCTATCCCATCTGGCTGTCGATCTCCAACACTTTCTTCGCTAGCACGCCGTACAGCTCGTCGATTTCTCACCATATTTGAGTTCAGCTCGAAAAATCCATCACTGAAATTCCCGTTCGAAATTTGCTCGTTCGTTTCCAGATCCTGGTCACTTTCGCTCGAGTCCTCTCCCGGTTTTTCCTGTTTCACGATCCCTAGTAGATCGCCATCTTTGTCACACCACGACTCGGCTGCTGATTGGAGGAAATCGGACGACTGCTTGCCGTCGCAATCGCCGGTATTAATGCTAATTTTATCCGATTCAGACATGTTTTATTCACAAGGGAAATGAAGCCTACGAGCAGGTGGGTCCTGACCACTCAGGTCAGCGATAATAGAGCTATAATTAATAAAAACGCTTTTAATTTATAGCTTTACCAATATCCTAGGCTGCAAAGTTTCATACGTATTTCAATATTTATTAGCCACGTTCAGCGTAATAAAAATCTATGCTTTTTTTCTAGAAGTTCTACTTATAATATTACGTCCACTATTTTATTTCAGTAAGATAAGGTGTCTGATTAAGGTCTCGCGAAATATCGCGATACATCTTTGCATGTTCGCGTTCTCGAGATCTTACAACTTCGAATATTATTTCTTGCGGATATCCGGTACAGACTATAAACATTGGTTCTAGCCAGGAAATGAGTTCTATGAAATGTTGGATTAATTATTGTTATAGTTTGTAATTTAGTACAGTGAGAGGACAAAGGGAAAAATGTACTGAAAAAATTATTAGAAATCTTAAAATGTGAAGTCACCACACTCGTTTTCCAACAATGCTGAAAGCAGGACAAAGACCCCTACAATTTTTTCATAGAAAAATATAAATTTGAAATGTATACATTTTGCTGTAATTATAGCTGGTCCAATAATATGTTTGTTCTGTAAGAAAAAGGGTATTTCTTCATAAAAGTGAATTTCTGGATATTTTCCATACTGATGATATGGTCACATTCTTTTAATCATTAATCATATTGTCATTTTTATGGAAATATGATATGATGCAGCTTAGGAAATTGCCTGTAATTACTGATATTTACAGGTGATAAATGGTCCAATGCAGGTGAATTTTTGTTACCTCCAATTTAGTACAGTGAGAGGACAAAGGGAAAAATGTGCTGAAATCTAATAACCAGGTGACATTTTAAATGATTACTGGCATTTAAAAGGTAAACTTTCACTTTCCACTGTGGATTTGGATATTTCATTTAAATGTAATATTTGTCAGAAGTGAAACACATAGTTATTGCTACATAGAATAAGTCATTCTAAATAATGGGTAAAGTTTTTTTTTTGTAAATTTCAGTGTCGTCACGTCTAATGCCAGTAAGATCATTTACAATGTAATAATTGAGTGTTGCCAATGCACCAAACACCTGAGCAAAAGAGAAGTATAATAACACATGGGGTTACTTTGGATAATGGTGTCAAAAAACAACACAGTACCACGTTATCCACCACCCCCCCACCCCATAACCAATGTTGGCTGATAAGCATACGACCCCTCTCTTGTTTGATGGTCTGAGATCCAATATTATAGTCATCGAAGGTTATGCTAATTGACCTTTTCAATGTGTTTCAACTTGGCCTATACAAACATATTTATAATAGTAACATCTATCTACAAGACTATGGGGTAAAAGCTTTGTTTTGTGAATTCATTGTGGTCTCTTATTTCCCCAAATAAAAATAGGAAATATAATGACTTATATTGCAACTCATATTGTACTGATGTACTCAAAGTTAATAATGAACTGAATTGAACCAAATATAGGGCTCTACCTAATAGTCTAGCCGCTAGCCATCTACAGGTTGTTGACATTCGAGTTAATGTTCTGGGTTATGAAACTCTGTTCATGAAAGCAAGTACATCGCTGTTGTGCTGTGGAATCATGAAGTTTACATAGTGAAATATCGATAAGACGAGGTTGTATAAATTCTGCAATACATAATTCGGAATCGTAAAAGCTCAGACCACCAATGTGTATGGTCTGAGGTAATATAGAACATTATCTTTATACTCAGTCAACAATGCCATGTATCTTTTAAAAACAAGGCCTACCATCTCCAGTGACGCTCATTTACCATGAATTACTGTAATGAATGCTACAGCCTTGTTGGAGCGCTGCCAAGTAAGAGGAGGGGTGGGGAGGGGCATTATTATTTACAGCTGGGGGATACCACTTACACTAGGGATATTGATGTCACTTGAAAAATGTGAAAATGCAGGGAACACTCAAAAATACTCTAAATAGGCTAGGAGGCTCTCACACAAATATTCTTGAGTCCCTTTTCTAATGTATGTTGATGCACCCATCACAGACACCATGTACATGATTAGAAAAACACACACACACAAAAGAATAGGAAATTACAATAACAGACAGCAGGTAGCTTTTTACTATCATACAAAATGATCACAGACAAGGAAAATATTTGTGTTCACAAGTTTTGTGAGTTTTTAAAAGGTTCTGCTCAAATCTGCACTACCTGTAACCGGTTATTTTTTTATCAGATAACCAGAGATATTCACTAAAATTGGTCAATTACAAAAAAGTCTCCACAGAGAAAGAGAGACAGAGAGAGAGAGAGAGAGAGAGAGAGACAGAGACTGGGACAGAGACAGACACCGGAAAGAGAGATACAGACAGACAGACAGACAGACAGAGGAAGGTATACACAAATACATTCGTATGGCTATCAACCAACTCATGACTGAATATAGATTTCAGAAGGTATTGCGGCAAAACCACGAGATTTTTTTAATTTACTTGGTAAACGACCACTCCTGAGGTTTAATTTGGTTCAAATCTTGAGCAAAATATTTTGGCGCTCCCCCCTTTCAGACCATCAGAATTTTCCCAGCTCCCTTTGAACTCTCAATTTTTTTCATGCTCCCCCCCCCTCAATTTCTCCACAGGCCCCCCTGCCGTAAATACTGACCCCAGTCCTAGCACCTCATGCCTATCAAACATGACACAGTTGTATGAGGGGGAGGGGGGTTGTAGACTCTGTAGTAGTATAGTATTCCACTGTAGGCAAAGCCCCTTGGGGCTTCGCCTAACACATCAACAAAATGTTAGCCCTATGTGATCGATGAGGGCAGGGCGCACAGCACAGGGCTAGGGATACTGGGATACTAGTAGACAAGTACAATTATGCAGTAGATACATACAAAACAACCCAAGTTTTAGCTATTTATGCGAAGCTTCGAGGACTGTGAGAGAGTCTAATTCCAATGTAGACTCTGATAGAACAGTGACATAGTATATTCCACTGTAGACTCTGATAGAACTGTGACATAGTATATTCCAATGTAGATTTTTTAAGAAACCGTGAAATGGATAACAATTGTTCTTTCATTGTAAACATCCCAGTCTGGGTTACCTTGGTGTACTGTTAAACTCTGGGGACATGATGTTTTTTGGGCAAAGATAGACACATTTCAACTCCAGACTATAAATAACACACACACACACACACACACACACACACACACACACACACACACACACACACACACACACACACACACATACACATAGCATGATCATTTGCCTATCAAGCACACTGTAAAGTGATAAGCAGTGCTATTCTTTTACTGTGCAGTATCAGAAACATGCTATTGCCAAAATTATTACACATGGACGTGATGTTTGCTATAGTTGCAATTATTTACTTTCCAATTGATAAGCAACATGATTCCTTATTATTGTGTACCTACATCCCACCTATGGATGGCACCTCAACAATTGTTTATTTTGCAATTGAAGTTATCTGATTGAATGTAAGAAATGTCATGTCAATTGAAACACCAAGCTAACTCCATTTCCTTGTAATGGACAATACAGCAGGACTCTTCTTCCACCAAGTACTCCAATCTTCTTACAGTAGTGCATTATCACATTGAAGTTCAATTACTGATCTTTGCAAGTTTTGCCTTCAATTCCTAGAAGTGTTTTGAACATTTCTCCGCACTGATGAGATGCTAAGAAAGTATAAACTAATCCCCAGTTCATGTGATAATCTCGGCCATGACCAAATGACTGCACATCAAAATTTTTCTCTTCAAACTTTTCAAAATGTCTATGCTTATCTATGTGACTGTGTGTTTCTATAGCAACATCATCTCTTTGTTTCATTGTGATCTTCTTCCAGTTCAGACGTTTTATTCTGCTCCAGAATTCAGACACCATTTTACTGTCTCCTTCTACACAGATAATACCTGGTTTCCCTGGGAGACTGAAGCCACTCAGACCCAATTCATTTGCCCATTCAACAATATTTTTCCTTTTAACAATGTTGTATATATGATGACTGTGAATCCAGAGTCTTGAGAAAATGGACGACATGTCATCTCTTGATGTATATGTCTTTCTTTCGTCTAAAAGTGCAGGATGATGACTAATGTAATTCTTGAAATTGTCCTGTATCCATTCAATGGTTGCATTGATACACAGTTCTCCTCTTTCTAAACTAGTTAGATACTTGATGACATCAGAGTTGATTTGTTTCTGTTCTTCTCTACTGCATTTTTGGCATCTGATGAAGACTTCTGGTAGACTGTTTGGATAGTCATGTGGCAAGCTACACAGAACATTAATATCTGTAGTCTATGGCAGTTAAAAAGAATAATACTTGATTTAGATTAGATACATTATGATTATCCACTAGTTTGGTGGCTATATCTTGAACTACACATATAGATTAGATACATTATGATTATCCACTACTTTGGTGGCTATAACCTGAACTACACATAGAGATTAGATACATTATGATTATCCACTACTTTGGTGGCTATATCCTGAACTACACATAGAGATTAGATACATTATGATTATCCACTAGTTTGGTGGCTATATCTTGAACTACACATATAGATTAGATACATTATGATTATCCACTACTTTGGTGGCTATAACCTGAACTACACATATAGATTAGATATATATGATTATCCACTACTTTGATGGCTATAACCTGAACTACACATAGAGATTAGATACATTATGATTATCCACTACTTTGGTGGCTATATCCTGAACTACACATAGAGATTAGATACATTATGATTATCCACTACTTTGGTGGCTATATCTTGAACTACACATATAGATTAGATACATTATGATTATCCACTACTTTGGTGGCTATAACCTGAACTACACATAGAGATTAGATATATTATGATTATCCACTACTTTGGTGGCTATATCCTGAACTACACATAGAGATTAGATACATTATGATTATCCACTACTTTGGTGGCTATATCCTGAACTACACATATAGATTAGATATATATGATTATCCACTACTTTGGTGGCTATAACCTGAACTACACATAGAGATTAGATACATTATGATTATCCACTACTTTGGTGGCTATATCCTGAACTACACATAGAGATTAGATACATTATGATTATCCACTACTTTGGTGGCTATATCCTGAACTACACATATAGATTAGATATATATGATTATCCACTACTTTGGTGGCTATATCCTGAACTACACATATAGATTAGATATATATGATTATCCACTACTTTGGTGGCTATATCCTGAACTACACATATAGATTAGATATATATGATTATCCACTACTTTGGTGGCTATACCCTGAACTACACATAGAGATTAGATACATTATGATTATCCACTACTTTGGTGGCTATATCCTGAACTACACATAGAGAGATGTCATACATCTGATATAATACACTCAATTACATATGTGTAAACTTTTTAAAACAAAAAGGTAAATTCTTTGTCTTCTTGACCTTCATGCACGTCTTTTTTCTTTCCCCAGTGATACCTGTACATATTTCATCAAACTATCACAGAAGGGGTATTCTAACTGACATTTCATTTTGTTTTGGGTTGAAGCAATATTATACGAAAATAAAAATAATGACATTACATGTAAAAAAGATATAAACTAAACTAGAATAAAATAAGTAAACCCATCCCCTTCAAGTTTAACCTTTGCCCTGCAGTGATACAACATTATACCATGGAAACTTGATATCATTAGCACTTACCAAGTGATGCAGTTCAATTTGAATACACAAAGTAAAAGACACACGACGGGGTAGACATGTAGAACTTCCATCAATATATTCCCTTATTTCGTGTACAGAACCAGGGTCATCCATTTGGAATTCATGTTGTCCAGGGAACATACTTGATAACATCTCAACTTCGGAAAGCTGTAACTCTAAAAGTCCTTTATCAACCATATTATTGGTTTAACCGTCAGTATTTTAGTGGCCTTGTAGTACTTTATGCGGCGATAATCACCCGAGGATTATAATCAAGCCCCCGTAGATCACCGGAGAGCAGTGATCCACTTCCGCGTTATCGTTATCAATCAAAACAGCTTCCCTAAGTTCATGTCAATAAATTTACGCTTTTGTTGTGATGTGTTTCTACTTTAAAAATGGCCACTAGGTGGCGCCCGTCGAAGGTATGCCATATATTTTACTGCTGTATTGATAAATCATTTGACAATTTATTGCCATAGCGAATAAGAATTCAGTTGAAAATAAACGTAGGTAGGCGTAACCAGTGTGACTGACATGTGCAAATGGGAGCATCAGCCAATCAGAAGTCAGTATTAAAATAAAATCTCATACACCAAACTTTCAAAGAAAATGCCGCGATACCGGTATCGTGGCAAGAATAGACGGGAAGCAATACTTCAAGTTCATTAATCTTTCGCTACACTGTAACAAATACATAACCATGTGTTGACTTGTATGAACTAGGTCAAAGTCACACACTAGTACTACTAGTACTAGTAGTCCAGCGATGCAAATACTAGCCGAGTCACTATAAATATGAAGAAAGTAGAGAAACGTTCATTTGCTGACGTGGTCACAGCAGAAGAAATTAACGAGAAAGTAGGTGAGAAAATTCAAATTCTTTGTTTTCAATTCAACATGTTTTAATATTTATAATCAGTATTTACCAATTATAAATATCTGTGCAATGAACACTATGTAAGAGATTTTCAGCTCAACAAGTCACCATACCGTCCCAGTATCTGGTATGCTTTCACTGACTGACATATTATCAACACCGTGATATTCTAGACGAGTTGATCCTGTTTGGTCAGACACTGCCCTCCTGTTTGGCCTCAGCTGTTTATTTCCTTAACCAGGTTATTCCTTACTACTTTATCAATTAATGATTTTATTGTTTCATGTAACAGAACTCAATGTAATGGTTTTATCAATTTGTGTTACAGATTGTCATGGTCTACTGTACTGGCTTCAGAAACTGCATATGCCAAATGTGTATACGTTTTCAAAGGGGCTATGTATATGCAATATGCACTGAAAAATTCTAACAGAAAAAAACAGTGTGTTAATAATAATAACTTGCATAATCATGTATATTATGTCTGTTGTATAATTCAGTGTTAGCAAAAAGATTGAGTAGCCCCCCCCCCCCTTTCACTCCCCAGTATTTGTGTGACCCCACTAATCCTCGGACACCCCCCGTCATATATACTGACGACTCCCTTAGTATAAAATCTATAGGTGTATACAAGACGCTAGCAGACGAACTAATGTTTACACAAGGGCTGACTGAGCAATTCAAACCCTATGTGTAAACTTAGTGAACTAGATGATAATAGCTAAAGATACTCGGTATTTATTGTATCACGTACCTTTATTGAACATAAAAATTGTCAAAAAAAACGTATTTTACATATTCACATATATGCCTCCAGTTCCCTGTAAGTTTATCCATAGACTCTACACGGAGGGTTGTGTAGGGTCGTTGCACGTTCATGTAGGGTCATGTAGGGTCGTGTACGTTCATGTAGGGTCGTGTAGGTCATGTAGGGTCGTGTAGGTCATGTAGGGTCGTGTAGGTCATGTAGGGTCGTGTACGTTAATGTAGGGTCGTGTAGGTCATGTAGGGTCGTGTAGGTCATGTAGGGTCGTGTAGGTCATGTAGGGTCGTGTAGGGTCGTGTAGGTCATGTAGGGTCGTGTAGGTCATGTAGGGTCGTGTAGGTTCATGTAGGGTCGTGTAGGGTCGTGTAGGGTCGTGTACGTTCATGTAGGGTCGTGTAGGTCGTGTAGGTCATTAGGGTCGTGTACGTTCATGTAGGGTCGTGTACGTTCATGTAGGGTCGTGTAGGTCATGTAGGGTCGTGATGGGTAATCAAGGCTAGATGAGGAAGTAGTTTAAGTTTTATTTCACGGGCATTCATTTTTGTCTAGATAATGCATATGACTACACCTGTTTTTCCTGCATTTCTTAAACTTTTATACAATAAATTTTGTACTGGGAGAGGATCAATTAACTAAAGTTACGCCGATAGAAGTTACTATTATCAAAACTTTGCAAGGCTTGTAATGAAAGGATAAAATGCACACGAGACGATGCAGCCCTTTTTACGGGGAACTCGTTTAATTTGTCTTCGGGGAAACTCTTCTATCTTCTAGATGTTTGGGGGAAAACACTTGCTTGGTTGCCGAGAAGCAGACTACTACCAATAGCGGGTTTGGATTCTCCTCCATATCAAATCTTTTGTAAGCAAGGCTTGTAGTGAAAGGATAAACTGCCTATGAGACGATGTGTGTGGTATAAACTGGAACATATACTTTATTTATCAAAGCCCCGAGTTCGGCCTTACGACCTCACCCCAAAGCCAGAGCCAAGAGTTGACTCTAAATTTTGCAAAACCACTTTACAGAAAAACTTGGAATGTCTTTGTCTAAACATGACTATATGTAAATTACAAAACGACAAACAACGAGCGTCCACAAGAGGGCGCCATGGGGACAATTGTTTTTCAGACACGCTATCTTGTAAAATATTCAACTTGTAGATTCATGACACTATCATTAAACGATAAGCAAGTAAAATATGTGATGTGATGTGATGTAATATCAGTAATAATAAAGTATACCTAACAATATTAAATTATACAAGATAGTTATAGTAAGACTTTCAATTGAGAATAATTTGTTTAATAATTTGGTTTTGAACATTGCACATGCAATCTAAAAAGTTAAAACATGAAATATTAACAACGACTGATAATAACAAAAACAACAGCAGTAGAGAAAATAGTAATGAACCACAACCATTTAAATTTAAACATTTAGGCCTTCCAATATTAAATATATTGTCAGGTGCTTTACTAAATATATCAACTGGATTGTAAGATTTGTTTTCTAAAATTAACCACAATAAAGACAACACATACATCTATTTGACCTTTGACACTGGTATCTAAACACCATACAACTGACTATGTTCAGAGTCAATAATTTCCCGAATTGAAAAATACACTACTGGAATTTGGTAGAGATCAGTCATATCCCTTGCAGAGTATCAGGTATAGGAGAACTGATTTATAATTATTCTGTTGTTGGTGCTTGTTAGTATTTATTTATTTTTGTCTGTCTGTCTGTCTGTCTGTCTGTCTGTCTGTCTGTCTGTCTGTCTGTCTGTTTGTTTATGTTTGTTTGTGAACATATCTGAGTCTGAGCACTCTGTTCTGACTGTCATTACATACTACTATTTTCTTCGTTGTCAGTATCGGTGACGTCATTCATGCAGTCATGCAAAAGGGATTTCACGAACTTGCCAAACTTCAACACATCACCACCAAATGCAACTTTGGTGGCGCTCTTTGCTTCACGGGCTGTAGCTGATCCGCACAGGTAAGCATGGAGTGAAGATTTCTGAAAATAAGACATCGGAATAGATAATTCAACTTGAATTCAAAATCAAATTATTTCCTGTAGAGCGAAGAGATGATATATATATCTTGATTTAAGAGATGTAGACAAATTTTAGTACGATTAATGAAAGCACGATGTTGAGTGGTAAGGCGAATAGATGACTTGAAAATCGTGATTTTTTAATAACAAGTAATAGCCAAACTAACCTCCATAGAATCTTCTATTAACACGTGATCTTCATCAATACTACCATGGACCATACCATTTCTGTGCAACATATTCATTGCTGCAGCTACGTCACGTACTATGTTCATGACGTCACAAATCTCAATACGATCTCGTTCACCAGAAACTCCAGGCTTGAGATAGAAACTCAACGGGGAGAGTTTGAAATGTGTAGCGTGATATTTTGGCATTGACGGGATAAATCGACTTCCTTCTAGCTCTTTAACACCACTTACTGGTGGAGAAAAGAAACTTAAAATGAGTATAGTGAAGTTTGATATCACAACGATTAGAGTTAATCAAACTACACTTATAAAGTCAAACAAACAAACAAACAAACGAAAATACACATATACATATACATACTGGCAAACAAACGGGGGAGTTTGAGATGGCAGCAATTGTTAATTTGAGAAAAACTGATAGTAGTGATAATATCATTGGTGACGACTTCGATTTGAGTGGTGATTGCGATTGTGATGGTAGTGGGTAGTGATGATGATGATGATGATGATGATGATGATGATGATGATGATGATGATGATGATGATGATGATGATGATGATGATGATGATGATGATGATGATGATGATGATGATGATGATGATGATGATGATGATGACGACGACGACGACGACGACGAAGACGACGATGGTGGTGGTGGTGGTGGTGGTGGTGGTGGTGGTGGTGGTGGTGATAAGTGTAATATAGCAAAAATATGGCGTTACCTGTTATAGTATTACTCATTTTGAGATCACTCACGTCGACTGTAGATACTTGGGTTTTCGTGACAACACTGTTGTAAGAAGTCATTTCTCGTGTTTTCTTTTTCTTCTTCTTCGAATTCCTCTTCAGGTCCAGTGATGAAATGGTGTACAATATTGGATTAATTGACGAATTCAAAGGAAGTATAAAGACAGCTGTTACAGCGTACAGTTCATTGGGTATTTGTATACCACATAAGCCAAGAATACTCATAACAACTATAGGAATCCAACAAAAAAAATCAGTCATCACAATAAACGTCATGCGTCTTGCTATAGCTGCTTCCCCTCGTCGACTACTACCTGCAGTAAGACGGGTTCTCCTTACAACCACAAACATGACAACATAACAAAGGAAGATTATAACAAAGGAAACCAAGTTCATTACTAAGAAGACAGCGATGGAATATTCCCAAGGCCCGTACAAGTTATCACTTATCTGTAAAGGCAGACACACACCAGACCGGGAATAGAACTTCCCGCCAAAATAATCAAGTGGTATGACGGGAACGACAGCGATGATTGTAACAACAATCCAACCGATACCACAGACTATCTTAGTAGACCCATACGTCATTTTCATCCCACTGAACGGGAACACAATACTGACGAATCGATCATAGGTGATCAAAGTGAGAATAAATACCGATACCTCGCTAGAAATTGTTGACAGAATTCCACAGAAATTACACAATGGACTGTGTCTCCAATACTCGTCATATATACTGTATCTACCACGATAATATACATCAGCCGATGCAATTATCAACATATATATCCCCATTAAGAAATCTGAGCAGCCCAGGTTTAAAATCATGAAAGAGTGACCTTTTTGCCTCTCGTTTTTCTCTCTAAATCGCCATAAAATAACAAACGCATTGCCAAGAAATGCACTGAAGCCAAGGATCCACATACACACACTAAGAGCTTGATTCTTCATGAGGTCGGTACAAGAACTGAAGGCGTCAGGAGGCGGGGTGCACTTCTCCAATGGCAAGGATGTTCTACGTTCGTTCGCCAAGCAGCAGAAGTAAAACTCGTCGGAATATCTGGTGATGGACGGAAAAACAACAACAAATAAATGGATTCCTCGTTGTGTGAACTGTTGGTGACGATGTCTCTCTTGTTTACTCAATCGGAAACCTTTCTTACGGTTTAGGCGTCTAGTATGTGTTCATATTTAAAGGTACCACATGGATGGAACAATAAATGTAAAAAAAAATCTAGTCTAAGTCTATATTCGTGTTCATAACTCAATAAATTGCAAAGCCTACAACAAAGGGTAAAAAGTTTATTATGGGTGATACTTCCGCGGTTTATTGGTAAACACAACAAATAATCTCTCATAATGATAACTAAAGACAAGTGATCAAATCCAATTTATGCTTAATGACGTTTCAATGTATGGAAAAGTGACATGTGTAACAGAGACTAGTGGATGTGACGGTCAACATTAGTTGTGTTCACTTTACATCCTGTATTTATCATAACAAACTCTGTACACTGTACACACTATTTTTTAATTAGTTTTCTTTTGAGTTACAAACACGGACTTGGTTTTTGTTGTTTCTCATTTTTTTTTCATTAGCAGTAAAGTTGTAATAATAAAGATGCTTAACTCGTGAAGTGTCCGAGATAAATATCCGCATATCATTCCTATGGTCACTTTATGGCATATGTACAACAAGAAAGTACACAGCTGATAATACAATGTTGATAATCGTCGTTATATATTGATGCTTTCATTCATCTACCTATTAACCATCCAACCCTCCCTCCCTCCCCTTCCTTCCCCCCGTTCGAATTCATTCGTCCGCCCACCCACCCGTCCGTCCGTCCGTCCGTCCATCCATCCATCCATCCATCCATCCACCCATCTATCCATCCATCCATCCATGCATCCACTTTCCAACCTTTCAATTTATGATTGAGGTTTTAAACTTACAATATATCTAAAGTGTCCAGTTCGTACAGGAAGGACATGTGATTTCCAACTGTAATAGAATTTAATGATATATCTCTGAAACGAAGATGAAGATACTTGTTTGATTAACTACTTACCACCTCCCTCATTTCAAATATTCTACACTGAAAAATGTTTTGTTGTGCTACTTTGCTCAAGAAAGTTCGAACCCCGGCATTCTTAACTAACTCGAAACAGAGGTCAAATGATCTTATCGAAATTATACCATATTAGAATCGAAATGACGGCTAATTTCTTGGACCCCTAAATATCATTCATTATTCCAAAAGGACCAGGTACAAGATATCACTTGGCAAAGTTAGGAGAGAATTGAAGTAATTTGATTTTCATGGCAATTTATCCCCTAGGCGTATTCGATATTCTAACTGAAGGCCAGGCATCAATTTCAATCAAAAACGAAAATTTAATGTGAATTATTCAATTGATTAAGTTATCCATCAAGGAGTCATCAAAGATTTAATTAGAGATTATAATCTTCTCATATGCTTAGCATAAAAAGTTGCATTCGAAGCGTAAGGAAAAATTTTCACAATTATTCAAAGAAAAGTTCAAATAATTACAATTGTTTTATGTTCAACCCGTCAAATACATGGTTGGTTAGAGTTGTCAGTCCAAGATTGCTCAGGTCCCTGTTTGACAAATGAAAAAAAATAAATCAAATTTAGTGAAGACATTCAGTGGAGAATAACGGAGTCTACAACCACAACCACAACAATAGTTAATAGGTTTCACGACATATAATACTAACACATTGGAGTACGATGAGGGGTTATAGAGTGGGGTTTCTGATAAATAGTGATTTGTACAATATTAACACATTCGAGTAAACACGGTTATTCACTTCTGTATTCAGATAGTTAACCTGAAACAGCTTCGGCTGGCTTCAAAAATCTCAGTAACATCACTTGATTTTATCGAAAAACCTTAACACGGCCACATGTTTTATGTGTATTACCATTATCTAGTACATTCATCAACTGTGAAAAAAGATCTGTTCAGATAACTGCATCCTGCACGCACGCACGCACGCACGCACGCACACACACACACTCACACACACATACATACACGCACGCAAACGCACACACACACACGCACACACCCACACACTAAGTTCAAAATGACGCGATTTCAATTGTAATTGTATTTGAATTTAACCCCAAATTAATGTAATTCACTTAGTCGTATAGGTACAGTCATTTGAAACTACAACAGTCTTAAAAGATACTCATAAATCACCTAATATAAGTTATGTATGCCGAATGACCTGCGTTCATGACGTTTTAAAAACAATAATATTGAGAGAATATTATTAGAAGTGACGATACGACTTACAGTCTGTGCAATGATATCAGGTCCATGAATGCAAAGTCTTCGATAATCACCAACGGATTTCCTTTTAGATTGCTTCAATAACAAATGAAATTTCATTTAATAAAGCATTACTGACGAAAACGAAAGGTCTGTCTCATTCTTTATGAGTTGTTAATGTTATAAAATCTGTGATGTCAAAGAACATTAAATAATCATTCATTCGTACGAACCACGGCATTTTTCCGCTGTCGTAAAATAGAAGTATGAGGAAGGTTCCTCTATGTTGCTGTAAAGAGGGTACACGTGTTTTGCAAACAAAATGTACGTACTTCACGCTTAGCATTCTTCGGTTTTACATCAATGATTTATCAAGTATGATTCAAGTTTCCCTGACATACATTAACTTACATATCCAGTTCCATTCAAATATCAATTAAACGAAAGTAACGTACTAAAATATCAATAAATATGTTATAATGCAATGTATTCAACAATAATGTTCTCATATGTATGTATGTATGTATGTATGTATGTATGTATGTATGTATGTATGTATGTATGTATGTATGTATGTATGCAATTCACTCCTTTTTACTAATATGTAATGAATACTCACATAGACTGGAGTCTACTCAGGCCAAAAAACTGATTCTTTAAGAATATGCTAATTGAATTGTATTCCAAGTTCCTAAATGTTACAATAAAATAATCACATGTAAGCAATTCTGTTTCCTTTCCATGCATTCTAGGAAGAATTCATAAGATTCAAGCATACAACGTAATCCGAAAAAAATGAAGAATAAATGAATGTTTAACATCATAGACTGCTACGCCAATTATACATGCATACATACACACATACACACATACACACACACACACACACACACACACATACATACATACATACATACATACATACATACATACATACATACATACATACACACACACAAACACACACACACACACACATACATACATACAGACAGACAGACAGACAGACAGACAGACAGACAGACAGACAGACAGACAGACAGACAGACAGACAGACAGACAGACAGACAGACACAAACAGGAGGGAGGGATGGATGAGGAAATGGCAAGACGTGTGGTAATAGGACTCTATAAATTAACGATCGTGAATCAATCGATCATAGTGCGGGGTGGAAATAGGGAATGGGAAAAGGATTCGGAGTGAATGGGGTTAATTAAGGAGGATCTCGTATACACTGTATGAAACATTGCAAGAATTCCAGGCATACGTGTCAAGTAGAAATGTAGTAGTTCAACGTATGTATTCGGTTCAAATTAACGGCATCCAAAATTACATTTCAAAGCCTGGCTGGACAAAGGAATTTTGCTAATATATCT
The DNA here is from genome assembly GCF_964340395.1 of Glandiceps talaboti. Lineage (NCBI taxonomy): Eukaryota > Metazoa > Hemichordata > Enteropneusta > Spengelidae > Glandiceps > Glandiceps talaboti. The sequence continues at coordinate 3,034,254 of NC_135563.1, read as the reverse complement.
TCATTTTAAGAGTTTGAATCTCCAAATTATGGTCACCAAATAATTGACAGTAAAGCAATCTATAGAATGATAATACTAGGACTTCATATAAAGAAAATATACTAATGTCATCGAAGTGGTACAAGCTGATCAGTTTATAATAAACTACTTGATAATTAGATAGATAATTAGATAAAACCATAATTAAACTAAAGTCTAGTATAATGTTAATAATTAAACTATAGTCTAGTATAATGTTGATATCAATGCATACTTTCAGTGACACTCAAAATCGTATTCTGGCATTGTAAGTACACTTGGTTGCACAAAAGCGAGTTCATTAAAAACGAGTATTTTAGTATACGCAAGAGAAATCACGTCATTTAGTAGTTTACAAATTATTCCTCAATGCCAGGTTTGAATTCTGCCAATAGCAGGTGGTGGTTGAGTATGTAATTACAATAGGTATCTTAGCCAAAATTACACCCAAAAAACTCGTATAAACTATCTTTAAATTTAGTGTAACATTTGGTGTCGATAAAGTCGACGAAACGTACTAATTTTGGACAAGTGTTCTCGACTTTGATAACGCTCTATTTCGGGTGGTGCGATTTGCATTGTATTTGTATTAATGAAACCTGTTTGTCCAAGTTCTATGTTCTTGTCCCTTAACACCCATTATTATTCAATTTAAGCTTATAGTTATATCCGGCAAAGGTCTTATACTTTACATATTATGTTGGGTTTTTCTTATTTTCATGAAAAATTCACAAAGCATACATTCTTTAGATTTCTGTATTTGAATAGTTTCAAAGAAAACAACTTACAGTTTAAGTAGATTTCTCAGACCGATAAATGTTCCAATGGGAATTTCCACAACGTTATTGTATGATATATCCCTGAAAAATACAAAAAGTAAGAATTTTTTTCATATTATTTACGCCAACAGTGTAAATAATGGTATGTAGACTATTTTATTGCTTTTAATTTTGTTCTCAAATGAACTCATTCTAACCTGTCTTATGCCACATACCATGTAAATTATTGCAGATTATCTTTAATGTTATGTAGAAAAAGGTGCTACTAGCATGTATGTAACATTGGTTTTCATCTCTTTATTTTCAGCTGTAAATGTTGGCTATTAGCGCAAATGTTTCTATTCTATATCAAATATTCTCAGATGTATGAAAACTATGATTCAACTTATTTCAAATCATTAGCAGATAGTTGAATTATGTCAAATATTGTGGATAGCGGTTTACTTACAAAACTGCTAAAAGAGTATGATTTTGAAACATCCCATTGGACAATCTCAACTTCTGATATTCGACTGAAGAGTTCCAGCTATTATCATCATCAGATCCTCCTCTAGATCTGGTAAATGGCAGCAAACCTTCACCATTCAAATTGCTAGATGTAAGAAATTATTGCGGAAAGAAGATAGACCTAAAATAAGATATATTGCTTAGTGGGATGGATGAGTTATCGCAAAATTAGGCTAGTTCCTGACGGACCGTATTCTGTACTACATTATGAAGATAACGATCCGCCAGGAACTAGACTATCGCAAATAACGTAGTACGGAATACGATCCGTCAGGAACTAGACTATCGAAGATAACGTACTTCAGAATACGATCCGTCAGGAACTAGACTATCGTAAAATCGAGCAGTGTCTCATTTTTGAATATTCAAGCTACCTGACACATTGTAAGGTTTTGTATCCGTACATACGAATTTGGTTATTGATATTTTGCCATGATAGTTGATATTAAACCGTCGTGTAGGTGTCTCTCATAGCGTGTACATCATTGTCAGACTACTAAAGGATGTGACCCAAGTCTAAACTCAGGATCATAAGGTACAGGCTTAAACTTACAGCATTCTGACACTAGTGGGCAGTGTCGAAGGCACAACAGTCCAGGTTCTGTTAACACAATTAAACAGTTGACCAGTGCAGTTGCAACCATCGATACATCCAACATCTAATAAAGAAAGGCGAGACACGATATCGTTTGCTAGCATTATGAATCCCTAATATGTAAATTTGTCAGTGTACATGTAGTTGTTAAATTAGTGCCTCTATTAATCAGAAAAAAAACATTATTGTTCACGAGAAATGTCGTGAAAGAGTAAATGGTGATCGCTGTGACTGAAAGTGTATCACCTAGCCCATGCCTCCATATTGAATAGTTAATAGTCCATGAGCCAGACAGGTTATTGGTACCAAAAAGAGGTACCAAACGATATTTTCACCAGTGATGTATAATGCTATTCTAATATCAAAAATGCTTGGTGGACATTCCAAATGAGTAGCTTTTGGAAATTATACGACTTTTTAATATTATGCATAAATACAGCACAATGATTAAAATTCCAACTATATATTGTAGGTCCTTGGCTCTACCACTAATACTTAGGTTGTTTTTCTGATTACTTCCTACACTTATAAGAATTACTCTTTGTCTATTACTGATTTTTACGACATACTACAAGGTGCAAACTATAGAGGGCGCTCTTACAGACAAAATGGCGGCCATGTTTGTTGTAAATATCAGTTATTGGAAGTTTCTTGTGAACTATACTACATAGAGACACAATTCAAGTGTCTACCCCTATATTATAAAATATGATCTTTCTGTTAGTATAATATAATTTGACCTTGGCCCTGATCTTCTGGTCAGAATTCCAAAAATCAAGCTTTTTCTTGCAAATCACAGATGGGTATGAGTTGTAGTATTTAAGTGTTGCCAATTTCTGTGCAAAATAATCTTATGCCAAGGTAATATTACAAGATTGTACAAGGATTCTTGTGGTTGCTGACTAAATAGCAGCCATATTTGTTGTTAAACTCAACTATATGTAAATGGCGACATACTGTGCATATACATGCATGTTCGTAATAACCAAGGATATATATGATATCTAAAATATCCCATAGCAAGCTCTGTTGTATGGACTAAAACGGTCATGTCAACCCAACCCTGTTATAACCCCACTTCAATTTTGCTGAAAGAAGTCATTTTTAATGATAATATCACTCCAACCTACTGAGGAATCAGCATCTGATGGAAATAAAAAAATCATTACATGGTTTTATCATATTAATGCAACAACCAATACGACGGTCAGTTCATTTAGAGATAAAATATACAGACAAATGGCCATGTGAAGCAAAGCATATCAAAGATGCAGGTCTGCAGATCTCACAATAGAAGCTGATGTGATAGCAGAAGGGTTAATAACACATATTCTTAAATGAACGGCAATACAACCTGTGGTCAGAGGAAGCACCACAAAACCATTATGAAGGTGTCCATAAAATGTTCTTGAAGGGGTCTAATTTTGCATATTAAGAAAATCATGCCTTTGAATTGCATCAGTTTCTAGAGAATATAATCCAAATCAGAAAAGTCATCATCATCAAGCCAGCTGTTCATTTAGTGTATACGCTTGTTTCACATATTCAGAAAGATGAACACAATGTCCAAACAGTTGGTGATATTCTCTAAGATTATTGAATCAATCTTTTTTAATCAAGTGCTGTTGGTGATCTGCACCTAAAGATTACAAAAGGATTTGCTCACTCCTCAAGAAATAGGAGAGACTGTCAGTAATGAGTTCCTTGGAGCAAAAGCGGAGACAGGTTCTTCATTCAGACAGACTTCAAAAATAAAAACTAAAGTCTTTCAGCATCATGAAATCAAAAGCAAAGATCATTCTAACACAGAATTCTCAAAAGAGATGATTATCGTTGTGGTCGAATTCTACTGATACACACATCTAGGAAGATGGATCTAAAGACATACCGCAACATCCACTTAGATCGTTGCCCTTGTTATTGGGAAACTGATGGTACACTAAAGAAGAACATAGCAGCGTTGATAAGACATCTTGAGAAATTACTTTCACCAGATAATAAGGGAGTTACCTTGCCATCAGCTTTGTCCAGTGACATTTAAGGAAAACCTGACATATTTGTCTGAATAGGATTGATAGCAATTGGATCAGAAAGAAACTTTTTAGCGTATGAAGAAGTGGATGCACATTTCAGCATGCAACAATTAAGCTCTGGTTACAAGCCATGGTGGCAACACTGGTGGTTGAATATACATATATGAACTTCTTAGGGGCGACGTCAAAAGATCGATGTTTACAAAAAAACTTAATTGCTTTAGTTTGGGGGTGGGGGGGTTTTGGCCAAATTAATTTCTCAACCGTCAAAAACGATTTAACGCCATACTTGGCAAATTTAGTACGATTTCAAGGCTGCTTTTACCAAAAACACTGCGCACAGTCGGTCCGATTTATCAGCGGTACGCGGTTCAGCTTTCAAATTTGCTGCAAAATAGGTATTTGGGAACGAGGTGGGTATCCAGAGTGTGCGTACGCACATTTCATCAGTTGGCGTCGTCGAGACACGAAGGGTTCGTACAATTTTCTGGTCCATATATGTTCTCTTTACACAATTTATAAATGCCCTTCGAACGACTTTCAGAAACTAACGAACAAAATTTGGGAGTTAAATATCAAAAAACAACAGGGCAAATCCCGGGCCGATGTACAAGAAAACGCAACGAAGTTGTGGCATGCCAAATACAAAAATGACCGACGGTCATTCGCCGAGTTCATGTCCCAGGAGGTCGAGTCGAAACAATCTATTTTGAAACTTTACGTTGAAAAATATGCTTGAAAGTTAACGAAGTCACAGTGGGTACGTGATCAGTGCCGACCGTTCAATCGTAGTGGCAACTTTTAAAGGACCTTCACGATAATTGATTTCAATAGACTATGTGGAGAGGACGTTGCCAAAATCCACCTACACGAAGGTTCTAAGTTAGGCCATGTTGAGGTATAAGTTATAACGTGAAACTAATACGAATGTAAATCCGGACATTACCGATGAGATGTCATGTTTGATGTGACCTCTCAACTTGGACTAAATTGTCGTAGATAGCGTGGTATTGCGAATGCTTATTTCTACACTCGCAACAAGTTGATCGTTCGACTGATGTTGATTCAATCCTTCGTGAAAATCAAAAATTCGATCGCCTGAAATAATTATTCAGCAATAGTTTAGCAATTTCATACAGATTTATAGATGTTTGTAGATGATAGTTGGAACATGCATGTGAAAGCCGTGGCCGCCGCGCCTCGTCAACGTGTTCATCACTGTCGTGGTGCGATGTCACAGTCAAAATCAACGGAAACGTGCGAATATATACGACTCGACAGAAACAACTTGAAGGCTAAAAAGCATGAGAGCTGGTAAATACAATTTCTAGTTGAAACTATGTTTTGCAGAGACAGTTAAATGTTTTACAGTTTGAATTGCAATGTTACTACATATAGTTCTTTACTCCAGTGAAAATGGTTACTTCATCCGATCTAATCTTTGGAATGGCCTTTAATGGGAAGTGGTATCCTGCTGTTTGCAAAACATCTTGTCAAGTTTTATGAATCAAATCTATCTGTACAATCAATTTAGTCGAACTAGTTAACAAAGGCGATTCCTACACTTTCCTGACGGCCCTGTATTTTTCAGTTAAACAAAAATCATCCGATCAAAGTGTTGCTGATGAGCCTACACCCAGTCACGAAATGTCTCCCATTTCAAAAAAGAAAGAAAGTGAAACCAGACATACCAGTATCAATGTGACTTGGCGTGGAAATTCAGTGTTGTTGTGTTCTGTTGGTTTTCAATAAAAGTATTTTTCTGAGTTAAAATGGTTTTCTTTTTTTATTTATAATTCAGTATTATATTGATACGTTGTTTGAAAGTGGAAGTATACAGTATGAGTCTGAAACGATTTTCAATTTTAGGTCAGTTAAGTTAGATGGGGGGGTGGGGGGGGGTCTGGGACCTAACTTAAGCAATTAAGTTAGATATATTATATTGAACTTTTGATGTTGCCCCTTATGCCTAGCCTTCAGTTTGAAAATAGAAAATGCAAAGATAGCTTCAACATAGGAAAATGTGTATGCCTTTGGCTGTGATGGGTTTACACGATTTTTACTGGTTGGGCAAGTAAAGGCAAGCTAGAATGACTGAAACTCATTCATCAAAGCAAAGCTATTACATGAGTACATTCACAAAACTTGTTCAAGAGTGTAACTGTCTCAAGAAATATTCACCCTTCTCCAGGAATTCACATGTAAAGCTTATGTTGCCCATTGTCAGATATAAACTGCTAAGGAGCCTTCTCAATCAAAACTGCAAGTTGGAGAACCAGGGTAATGGAGAGGGGGCACTTTTTACAAATCTGTTCGTTGTGAAAATGTAAATTTGGAGATTTTACTTTGACTCATTTTGTTATCTAACTTTGCATTATTTTGTGATGTTAGCATGATGCCACTGCTGCCACCATTTCCAAATCCCACTGCTACCACATCCCACCACTGCCTATCTACCATGATAACATATCAATCATGCTAACATCACAAAATATTGCATTAGTATCATTATTATGCAAGGGGTCCTTTGCATTTGGGATATACATAATAATAATTTTAGTAAATATAATAAAAATAATAACAATCATAATTATAGCGCTTTCCCACCCAAGCCTTTTACAATTATTACTCCTGGCTTGGAGCTATATCAGCACAACGGCCCTTTTATACTTCCTCAACTCCCTGGGGAGCATACAATCCATTGCAGCCTTTATAAGCATATAGGATTAAAGCATTCACATCACAACTGCTATCCTACCAGGACCCCAATTATACAGAGATGGGTGGACTGAGGCATAGTCGTGGCTCAAATCTTGCCCAAGGACTTTAGCCACTCAGAAAGAAACGGTGGTGATGGGGCTCGAATGTACAACCTGCAGATTCCAAGCCAGCCACTCTAACCATTCGCCCATCATGACTCCAAAAGTCTGAGTTCTAATCACTATGCCACAGGGAGACAGTATTAAAAAACAAATGGTTTTTGAAATATTTGAAAACGACGCGGGTCATGTTTTCGAGAAAGACAGTGAGGTAGGGATACTTTTTAGCATAACATGCTTGAGGGAGGGGCAAATTTATGCCACAGACTGGACTTAATTTCCTATGGCCCTCCCTACCTTTTAATTACTGAAGGCGTCCTTAATTAGTTTAAACACAAGCTTATGGTGTGCAAACAAAGGAATATGAGAGCCTGGACAACTGTGAAGACAGTACATGACTGTCTCTACCAACGTGCTCTTTGAGCAAACTATTTTGGAGACGATTCATTTAGATGCAGCTCCTGGTGTTCCATCTGCACAAACAATGGTTGGATAAATAGAAATGGAAAGCTAAATAGCAAAGGGTAGACAGGTCCTCCAGCACCTGAAGTCCTCTTGGGATTCATTTATTGTGGATTTCAGCATACTTCAAACTTACCATCGTATACCAAATAGACTAAAGTGTACATAGGAATGTCGCCTCCAAGATTGCAAAAGTATGATTGAGAGTGATGAAGAAGATTCAGCACAGGGTATCAGTGATGCCAAAGAGGATGAAGATGAACCTAATATGCCTAGGAAATAAAGGCTTTAAAACTGTTACTCTCACTTTGTTCAAGAAACTTCAAACTCAGATCTCAATGACAATAAGAAAAGCCAGATTTAACAGTATAAATGCTTGCAAAATGATATTAAAATTTAGTTATTTTAAAATCCAATATGGCCGCCAAACACTGTATCAACTACATATATATGGGAAAGTAAAGGAATGGTGAACTCTCAAATTTCTTTAATTATTTCAAAATGCCCAGCTTTCATATGGCAAAGAGTTGATTGAAGTATTCTGATTTTCAGATAAATATGTCCCCAAGATGCATTCTACCTTGTACAGTTTCCCCTTAATTTAAATGTCATTCTGCATTGCATTGTGGGTAATAGTTACATAATCAAACAAGTATTTTTTGGGGGAAAAAATCAGGCATATATGATAATGTATTAAACTTTAGCATAACATGTATATCATGAGCACTATATAGAGAATAGCCCATACCAAACGATTTCTAGATAGTTTTTTTGTGTCAAAACTGATCATGTCATCCTCAAACATTTCTCTTAATAACCCTTCATAAATTTTCATAGCTGGCACAAACATTTATCAGGAGACAATTAAGATACCAATTATTTCTAAAGACATTGTTTTCAAGCATTGTGTAAAGAATAAATGCCAAAATTTCTGTTAATTCCAATAACCTTGTGTTAAAAGAAAATTGTTGTATGGATAAACATAAGCAAATGAGGTAATTGATATGCAAATTATAGATTTAAAGATGTCAAACAATGTTATCTCAGTCATAATTTGATTTAATTAAATTATTTCAATGTTTTATGAATGTTGGATTACATAAACTGTTTCAAATTTGAATTGTCATCTCCAAACCACCATCAGATTATTGATATTTTTATTATGTGTTATGTAAATTTAAATGAAGATTACTACTAGAAAGCTACCAAATACAGATGTCCACCAAGCATTTTTGAAATCTACAGAAAAAATAGTTTTAGAAAAGTAATGTTTCATTTGGTACCTCATTTTGGTACCAATTGGCTAAAAATCAGGGTCTGGCTCATGGACTATAATGAGTATTACCATATACAGGACTGGTACAGATACAAGTAAAACTAACCAGAGATGAACTGAAAATGTTCCCATACCAGGTCTTTCTGTACTGTCCTACCTTTATGTAATTAATATCTGTAGCAAGTTCAATTATTTTGAATTCAGTACAGGCCTGGCTATACATCCCTTACAAGTTCATTAAATATGAAAATTAGCAATTAATTGACTCGATACCATCATATCTTTTCTCGGTCAATATCTTTAGCAAGTTTCATCAAATTTGGTGGTCTTTCTTGGTTCAGGCACAGTTCGTTTATTATATATATTATGCAAATGAGCAATTAATTGACAGCACTAAATTTCATTAAGAACTATCATATATCTGCATGATCAATATATATGGCAAGTTTATACCCTTGTGGATGCATAACCTGCGTTACAAACATTCATTAATAATGCAAATTAGCCCTTAATTAACTAGACACAAGTTTACTACTTTTAGTGCTTTTATATCATTGCATGATACGTAAATGTAGCAAGTTTCATTGAATTTGGTACAGCCGTTCTGCAAATTAGCATTAATCCTGCAAGCCACTCCCATCAAAAACTAATCAGCGCTAAGTTACAGCCTGACAATGCTACATAGTAAATTGCAGAACATTTGCTTCAGTATTTTTTTGGGATATCAGTGGAACAAAATTTCTAGGCAGGCAGTCAGGCAGGCAGGCAGGCAGGCAGACGACAGTACCACGACATCAGCTCCCATATGGGAGCTAAAAAGTAGACGGATTGTAAACCAATCTTTCACTCAGGATTTAAACTTGCCACTACACTACCTACAGAAACAAATTGACCTCTAATTAGCAGATACAACTGAGTTCTTTACGAATACAGCTAGCTTTGGTTTACTTAATGAAGAAATCGTCCAAGTTGCAGCGAGTACTGAAGGGAAAATTATCGACATAATTGAATAAACAAAATAACAACATGTCTATAATGTATTCATTCATAATGACAATAGTGGCAATAATCTCTACCTAAAACAAACACTGACAAGCGTAACATTTCCAATTTTCCCATTTTGAATAGTCGACGTTTGTATAAAGTAAAAAGTGATGTAAATGATTGTGGACGGTAAAAATGAACGTTGTCTAAAACTCACCACAGAATAACTCGTCATCGTTGTCCCGACAATCCTTTATCCCATCACAGACTTTTTGTAACGCAACACATTGTTTACCGTCAAACTCGTTGCTATGGCACTTATAGGCACCGGGACAAACAAAGTTGTCTGGTTGAAGATGAGACATGGAATGTGTTATTACCGCCGTAAAGTCATTTAAAGCTTTTAGGCAAATGAAGTCAACTGAAGGAAAGATTGAATGATTGTTGTCACAAAACTGATTTATGATTAGAGAATAAAATTGTGCAATTAATAGATTGTGTAAAGTATTACTTGACAAGTTAACTTCTTACCACAATTCATTTCATCTTCTCCGTCAGGGCAGTCTTGAACATCATCACATCGTCTGTGTAGTGGAATGCAGTACGACTCGGGACACTTGAAAGTATTCGATGGACAGGAGAAATCTCCTTGAGGAAGAAAAATCGCGAATCTAATAAGTTAACGTAAATTCAATGGAACGGTACGTTATCAAAGTTATGCAAACCGGGGGGGGGGGGGGTATGTGCGAGCGTGTGTGTGCGTTTGTGCGTATGTATGTATGTATGTATGTATGTATGTATGTATGTATGTATGTATATGAGTGTGTGTGTGTGTCTGTGTGTGTGTCTGTGTGTGTGTGTGTGTGTGTGTGTGTGTGTGTGTGTGGTAGTGTGGTATGTTGCGTACGTTATAATCATGATTACTTACTACAATGTCTCAAGTGTGTCACATCACGGCAGCCAGTTTGGTACTTTCTTCCATTAATTGACAGATAGTCGTATACACAAATATGTTGTCTGTCCACGCACACACCACTGGTGCATTGTATTTGTTGTGTGTTACACTCGTCATCTAAAAAGATGTCAACGTAAACTTTACGAATATCTATTGCCATGTATGCAGAGCATTTCATACAAGGCACGTAGGCTTCTTATATATGTACTTTTGGGGTGGGGTGATGATTCAGACCAATATTATAGTGGTCTGGGGGAGAGGTGTGTTTATACTAATTGTCAACAATATAATATCAACGCTCATTACCGTCAACATTTATTGAAATATATACAGTGGGTTTAACGAAAGATGTTTTTGCGATAGACATATACAATATATTATATTACTTTCATTTATAAATAGATGTCATAATTAATATAGTATCATATAGAGTGTCACAACTTAAGCCACATTTAAACCGTTGAGGCCAATACTTAACGTTGAGATTTCATTGGAATATTTCATGATTATGTTTCGACATTAAGTCCATAGTTTTTCTCTTCAAACCTAAACACACGAAACTTAAAAGGCAAATCGGTCTGTACAACAAAGAGTACTTTGTTCCGGATTACATTGGATTTCATGAGTCAGTTGAAGCATCCCGTAGAAGACGGAAATTGTCGGTTGACAATGTCAACTATATTAGATGGAAGGCAGTAACATCCAAAATAAATGTTGAAAGGAGACAGAGATCGGAGACTTACCGGGTGGAAGATTTTCGTCTTCCAAAGTCCCACAATCAACCATACCATCATTTTCAATAAAGCTTGGAAAACACTCGTTGTCGTAGCAACGGAAACCAACACATACTAAAAATGTAATCAAGATTTGTATTACATATAGAAGTACATTGAAAACAATGATCATGAAAAATGATATCACGAAAGTATATCTGCAGTTGTTTAGAAGCTTTTCAAACTAAAGTACGTGCAATTTAATCAACCTCGTTTCGGTCGTGTAAAAAGTGACGTCACAATTACGTGTGCTGATACGGTACACTTGTTTGTTGGATTTAATTGTAAATTCAACATTATTATGCACGTGTAAATGTTAAACTTTGAATTTCCATGGACAGGAGAGTGCAATAGCATGTCTGTTAAGTTTGTTGGTTCTTTATGAAACCATAGACATCTATAGTGGAACTAAGAATCACAATGAAGTAAGTAAAATGAGTTTCACGTGACTTTAGAGAATAAATGTACTGATTGTAGTTGATCAATTAAGTAAATATTAACCACTGGCACACGATGCGTCCTCATCACTGCCATCAACACAGTCAGGATCGAGATCACAGCGTTGTCTTAGTTGAATGCACTGACCATTTCTACACTCAAATTCGTCCTCGGAACACTCTGGATAATCTATATTAATGAATGTTATAAAACAACAGAATTACAAACAAGGTATTCACATGGCAACACCTGCTTGTAGATCGTTCATTTTCTGAAACTTGTCTGCTAATATGAGATTCCTTGAAATGCCGTCAAATCCTGGCCCTTTGATAAATGCATCTGTAGTCGAGATATGTTTATAATGTTACAATTATATATGCTAATAATAAAATTTGATAAAATATTGTTATCGCTATCGGAATAAGTTTACCCCATGGCCAATTGAAACAAGTGCAGTTTATCCAGGTCTAGGATAGCTACGACAATATGTAGACATAGGTCGGGGATAGCTATGACTGTATGTAGACATAGGTCGGGAATAGCTATGATTGTATTTAGACATAGGTCGGGGATAGCTAGCTATGACTATATGTAGACATATGTCGGGAATAGCTATGACTGTATGTAGACATAGGTCGGGAATAGTTATGATTGTATTTAGACATAGGTCGGGGATAGCTAGCTATGACTACATGTAGACATATGTCGGGAATAGCTATGACTGTATGTAGACATAGGTCGGGAATAGCTATGATTGTATGTAGACATAGGTCTGGAATAGCTATGACTGTATGTAGACATAGGTCGGGGATAGCTATGACTGTATGTAGACATATGTCGGGAATAGCTATATGACTGTATGTAGACATAGGTCTAGGATAGCTATGACTGTATGTAGACATAGGTATGGAATAGCTATGCCTGTATGTAGACATAGGTATGGAATAGCTATGACTGTATGTAGACATAGGTCGGGGATAACTATGAATGTATGTAGACATAGGTATGGAATAGCTATGACTGTATGTAGACATAGGTCGGGGATAGCTATGACTGTATGTAGACATAGGTATGGAATAGCTCTGACTATATGTAGACATAGGTCAGGAATAGCTATGACTATATGTAGACATAGGTCGGGGATAACTATGACTGTATGTAGACATAGGTCTGGAATAGCTATGACTGTATGTAGACATATGTCGGGAATAGCTATGACTGTATGTAGACATATGTCGGGGATAACTATGAATGTATGTAGACATAGGTCGGGAATAGCTATATGACTGTATGTAGACATAGGTCGGGGATAGCTATGACTGTATGTAGACATAGGTATGGAATAGCTATGACTATATGTAGACATAGGTCTAGGATAACTATGAATGTATGTAGACATAGGTCGGGGATAGCTATATGACTGTATGTAGACATAGGTCTGGAATAGCTATGACTGTATGTAGACATATGTTGGGGATAGCTATGACTGTATGTAGACATAGGTCGGTCATAGCTATGACTGTATGTAGACATAGGTCTAGGATAACTATGAATGTATGTAGACATAGGTCGGGAATAGCTATATGACTGTATGTAGACATAGGTCGGGGATAGCTATGACTGTATGTAGACATAGGTCGGGGATAACTATGAATGTATGTAGACATAGGTATGGAATAGCTATGACTGTATGTAGACATAGGTCGGGGATAAATATGAATGTATGTAGACATAGGTCGGGAATAACTATGACTATATGTAGACATAGGTCGGGGATAGCTATGACTGTATGTAGACATATGTCGGGGATAGCTATGATTGTATGTAGACATAGGTCGGGGATAGCTACGACAATATGTAGACATAGGTCGGGGATAGCTATATGACTGTATGTAGACATAGGTATGGAATAGCTATGACTATATGTAGACATAGGTCGGGAATAGCTATGACTATATGTAGACATAGGTCGGGGATAACTATGACTGTATGTAGACATAGGTCGGGGATAGCTATATGACTGTATGTAGACATAGGTCGGGGATAACTATGACTGTATGTAGACATATGTCGGGAATAGCTATGACTGTATGTAGACATATGTCGGGGATAACTATGAATGTATGTAGACATAGGTCGGGAATAGCTATATGACTGTATGTAGACATAGGTCGGGGATAGCTATGACTGTATGTAGACATAGGTATGGAATAGCTATGACTATATGTAGACATAGGTCGGGAATAGCTATGACTATATGTAGACATAGGTCGGGGATAACTATGAATGTATGTAGACATAGGTCGGGGATAGCTATATGACTGTATGTAGACATAGGTCTGGAATAGCTATGACTGTATGTAGACATAGGTCGGGGATAGCTATGATTGTATGTAGACATAGGTCGGGAATAGCTATGACTGTATGTAGACATAGGTCTAGGATAACTATGAATGTATGTAGACATAGGTCGGGAATAGCTATATGACTGTATGTAGACATAGGTCTGGAATAGCTATGACTGTATGTAGACATATGTTGGGGATAGCTATGACTGTATGTAGACATAGGTCGGTGATAGCTATGACTGTATGTAGACATAGGTCTGGGATAGCTATATGACTGTATGTAGACATATGTTGGGGATAGCTATATGACTGTATGTAGACATAGGTCGGTCATAGCTATGACTGTATGTTATAGACATAGGTCTGGGATAGCTATATGACTGTATGTAGACATAGGTCGGTCATAGCTATGACTGTATGTAGACATAGGTCTGGGATAGCTATGACTGTATGTAGACATAGGTCGGGGATAGCTATGATTGTATGTAGACATAGGTCGGGGATAGCTATGACTATATGTAGACATAGATCTGGAATAGCTATGACTGTGTGTAGACATAGGTCTGGAATAGCTATGACTGTATGTAGACATATGTCGGGGATAGCTATGACTATGTAGACATAGGTCGGGGATAGCTATGACTGTATGTAGACATAGGTCGGGGATAACTATGACTATATGTAGACATAGGTATGGAATAGCTATGACTGTATGTAGACATAGGTCGGGGATAGCTATGACTGTATGTAGACATAGGTAGGGGATAGCTATGACTGTATGTAGACATAGGTCGGGGATAACTATGACTGTATGTAGACATAGGTATGGAATAGCTATGACTATATGTAGACATAGGTCGGGGATAGCTATGATTGTATGTAGACATAGGTCGGGGATAGCTATATGACTGTATGTAGACATAGGTCGGGAATAGCTATGACTGTATGTAGACATATGTCGGGAATAGCTATGACTGTATGTAGACATATGTCGGGGATAACTATGAATGTATGTAGACATAGGTCGGGAATAGCTATATGACTGTATGTAGACATAGGTCGGGGATAGCTATGACTATGTAGACATAGGTATGGAATAGCTATGACTATATGTAGACATAGGTCTAGGATAACTATGAATGTATGTAGACATAGGTCGGGGATAGCTATATGACTGTATGTAGACATAGGTCTGGAATAGCTATGACTGTATGTAGACATAGGTCGGGGATAACTATGAATGTATGTAGACATAGGTCGGGAATAGCTATATGACTGTATGTAGACATAGGTCGGGGATAGCTATGACTGTATGTAGACATAGGTCGGGGATAGCTATGACTGTATGTAGACATAGGTCGGGGATAGCTATGACTGTATGTAGACATAGGTCGGGGATAGCTGTATATGACTGTATGTAGACATAGGTCGGTCATAGCTATGACTGTATGTAGACATAGGTCTGGGATAGCTATGACTGTATGTAGACATAGGTCGGTCATAGCTATGACTGTATGTAGACATAGGTCTGGGATAGCTATGACTGTATGTAGACATAGGTCGGGGATAGCTAGCTATGACAATATGTAGACATATGTCGGGGATACCTATGACTGTATGTAGACATAGATCTGGAATAGCTATGACTGTGTGTAGACATAGGTCTGGAATAGCTATGACTGTATGTAGACATATGTCGGGGATAGCTATGACTGTATGTAGACATATATAGGTATGGAATAGCTATGACTATATGTAGACATAGGTCGGAGATAACTATGGCTGTATGTAGACATAGGTAGGGGATAACTATGACTATGTAGATATAGGTCTGGAATAGCTGTGACTGTATGTAGAAATATGTCTGGAATAGCTATGACTATATGTAGACATAGGTATGGAATAGCTATGACTTTGTGTAGACATAGGTCGGGGATAACTATGACTGTATGTAGACATAGGTGTGGAATAGCTATGACTGTATGTAGACATAGGTGGGGGATAGCTATCACTTATTTATAAATTTTGTATCTACTAATGTGACCAGTCCGCAATTTAGTGCTCCGTGTGTGTGTTTTGTATACTTGGCGAGTTTGTGACCTTTGACCTTACCACAGTGTTCTTCATCCGATGAATCATCACATTGTTGAATGTAGTCACAGTAGAAAGACAATGATATACACTGACCACTCTCACACGTAAAACTGGTCAATGGACAACTTGATTGGTCTGCAACAAATTTAAAGCCATACATACAAATTTCACAATACAAATTACATGCTATTGACCCTACAGAACTGTTTCGTGAGGTGTGTATTCCTCACTCATTAGGGGTAGAGAATGGAATATAGTATCTGCGTTTCCTAGTCATAGGAAATATACATATATATCCTGTGTATCTTACTTGATACTGTACTATTTTTAATAGTTATATATATATATATATATATATATATATATATATATATATATATATATATATATATATATATATGTGTGTGTGTGTGTGTGTGTGTGTGTGTGTATGTATATATATATTTGAGTGTGTGTATGTGTGTGTGTGCGTGTGTGTATGTGTGTATATGTATATGTATATATTTATATATATACATATATTTGAGTGTGTATGCGTGTGTGTGTGCGTGTGTGTGTGTGTGTGTGTGTGTGTGTGTGTGTGTGTGTGTCAACATTGATAAGAGTTAATAAAAAGAACGTTTGCCTTAAAAGGTAAAATAATTTCACTTTTGGTGTACCATGTTATCTTCATTGTCAAATAAATGTTCATCAAATATTTTCTCATATGGTCCAGGCATGGTTTATCTACAAAACACATCAATGTAATATTACAATAAAACACTAAAGTAAACTAACCTAAGGGAACCTTATCATCATAATCAACTCACCACAATTCAGTTCATCAGACCCATTGTTACATAGAGGATAACCATCACATACATAGTCACTCAGTATACATTCACCACTTGTACATTGGTGGAGATTGTCAGGACAGGAAACCTCAATTTCTGTAAAACATTTATCACACTTTTCATGTAAATGTCGTCAAGAATAATCACGACATTCGATTTCAAGTTGTGTTTTTCTCTTTTTTAAATATTATCTTTCAGAGTAGTGTATGTTAGCACGCCCCGAATGTACGTCCAACCGACTTGGCTGCCAGTAACGACTCATTGCAACGTTAGATACTTTCTTATATTTACTAGTTCGTGTCGGTTCTGTGACAACTCGTGGTCTAAATGGCGTGGTTGCTTTCAAGTATGTTAATCTTGTCAATATCAACATCAAATTTCAACCGCACTTCAAAGTTAATTTCGGTGTCAGCGCATGTTGGAAACACAGTCAACATAGATACTAAACTCTATGATTGGTCAGTTTGTTTTGGATAATGGCGGCTTGCAAAGTTTCATGGCATGCTGACTTATACATCGCTGAACGAAAACGATTTAGGGGGTTAGATGAATAATAAATAAATTCCAAGCCATTGGTTATTCAAGCTGTGTAAATTTATAATGGCATAATTACACTGAGGCCAATTTTCCCTATTTTACGTCATTATAGGCAGACTTATTTATATTCGCATAAATTCTTCGCCACCAAATCGTGTTAAGTTGCCTTCTTCCGAAAGGAAACACTCCTGACTGAGGTTGATAGATGAAGTGTAAAGAACGGACAGTAAGACTTGTGACTAAATATCTCACTATCAACATCTTAAAGAATAAACTGAAAAGACGTTGAGTAACAGAAGACTATCTTTTAGACGGTGTATCTTGGCATTTGAAGTTTTCTTCATTGTCAGAATATATAGTCATATGCATAAAGGACGCATTGTAATTATAGTTACTACGGTATCAGTATTACACAGTCAGGCTTTCGAATAAAACGTGAATTTTGGTGAACTACTTGATACAATGGTGAACAGAAACATTACCGAATTCATTCATCCTTTAGCCCTATCTATATTGTACATTCCAATGTATACATGTCTTCAAAGTCATAGTAGAGAATAATTACCAGTGACTGCTTTTTCACACAGCACTCCTTGTACACTGTCAGACTCGTATCCTTGACACTCTGAAGGTACCCATCGCCAACCGTCTTTCCAAACCATTGATATACAATAATCTGATTTTGTATCGTCTGAACAAGTACCACTCTGACATTGTCCCTCTAACCATCTAGAAAATGGTATTGTTTCTGAAGAAACCCAGCTGTAGTCTGCAGACTTGTCATTTGTGCCGCCAAAACTCCACACCCTGTCCAGTTCAGTCAGATTACTTGGCCATACATACATACTGTTATAATCAATAAAATCAGCAACTTTGGATGATGACACGACTCCTACTCTAGCATCAACACCGTGACATATTGCTGCAGCGTAATCATACCCAATGGATCCTATGGGGACTTGTGTAGTGTTGAAACTGGAGTAATCAATAATCCTATAACATGTGTCGTTAAGATGGTACCAGAATGGATCACATCCTATAAATGGCAGATTAAAATACATCAACGATTCATTCTGTCAACATGTTAGCCTAAGTGAGCTATCAATCAACCTACAAGAATGGTATTATACCTAATCATTTGATGTGATAATCTCCCATTATAAGATGATGGGTAAACTGTGACTGAAACTCATACCTTGGTAATTATAAGGTGTGACATATTTTCATTTAGATAAGGGAAATGAACAGAAGAAAGGACATGAGGGAGAAAGAGTATTCAATCAGAAGAAAAGAACAGTCATGGAATGAAAAACAACTGAAAAACACTTATTAAACATATTAAACCACAAAAATCAAATCAGATCAAAATAAATCAAATCAAATCATCATTAGCGTGGGTGTGGGTGTGGGAGGGAGGGAGGGGGAGGGAGGGATGGATGGATGGATGTATGTATGTATGTATACGTTTACACGCATATAACGTCAAGGATACAATTACCAACTCTAATATTATTTGATTGATAAGTATTCTAATTTTTACCTTTTGTCACCATAGGGCCTAGGTTTTCGTCTTGTAACGTCAAGGATACAATTACCAACTCTAATATTATTTGATTGATAAGTATTCTAAGTTTTACCTTTTGTCACCATAGGGCCTAGGTTTTCGTCTTGTAACGTCAAGGATACAATTACCAACTCTAATATTATTTGATTGATAAGTATTCTAATTTTTACCTTTTGTCACCATAGGGCCTAGGTTTTCGTCTTGTAACGGTTGATCTTTTAGATAATACATGAAGATTATTTTGATTTGATGCAAAGAAAACGAAACAAAAAAGAAAGGAATAAATTAATCACTAACAATACAGTACTATTTAAGGGCTACAGTAAAAGTAACCTCCAAAATCGTAAGCTACAGAATCCATAGTTCATAGTTGCAAGTATACAAGACATTCTGAATAAAACTTGAATATAATAGACTTGGCTTATACGACCATAGCATATGGGAAATTGCATAACAATTAGTCCTTGAGACTGTAACCATGGTACCACTGGCATTCTTTTATTAGATAGAAATCGTACCCAGGATGGAGTAGAATTATCGGTGTAAAATCATAAGAAATAACTACACTACACAGTCACTTGTGAGCTAATATTTTATTCCAGTATGATAATATCCTAACTTAAGGTTGATCATAATACAAAATAATGACGTTATTAGGTATTCACGATATTCAAAAAATACCATCGCCGGTGATTGCCCCGGAAAATACTAGAAGTGACTGCTACGCAACGGTATTTTTTCAATATCGTAAATACCTAATTAATAACGTCATTATTTTGTATCATGAGCATCCTAGACTAGAATATTACCATCTTGAAATATAATATTAGCTCACAAGTGAATGTGCGGCAATACCCGTCACATTGTCAAATGAATAAACTTATCTTTACCCGCATATATTATTTTGGGTGTCTTACAGATGTAGTGGTTTATATAGTCCCCAGCACAGACAACGTCTCTCCAGTTATTTGTCGTATAGATTTCACTAAACTGGATTTCACAGCAAGATTTGTAGACTCCTCCAGTTGGTTCTCGAGTCAAAAGATTACTGTCGTCTAATTTAAGTTTCCTTTAAAAACAAACCGTAATGTTACAGGGTTATATACTCAAATACATGTACCCTGACGAGGAAATAGAAAACCTTCACGTAGAGGTAAATAGTACTTACCAGTCAGAGTAGCTCATCGGACTACCGTCTACCCATGTAAACCAACCTTCAAGACCAAAATCTAGTAACCCTGTAAACCAAATGAAATTAAGGTGTGTGCCATTGTGATTAATTGCTGACGAGGACCTTTTATCGACACATTAATGTAGTCTCAGCTTTAACATGTAGAGAAGATTGTTTTCTTTACATGACTTCGAAATGCCACATGAATAACATTATGGCTGCCAGAATTAGATTTGAATTAGATGTACATATGAACAACATGCACATGTGACACAAGACTCAAGAATGCATGTAAACAACACTGTCATTAAAAGACTAAGAAATTAGATGGAAACACATACACACCATGTGAATAACACAATTGGTACAATACCCAGAGATATGAATAACACAATTGGTACAATACCCAGAGATATGAATAACACAATTTGTACAATACCCAGAGATATGAATAACACAATTGGTACAATACCTAGAGATATGAATAACACAATTTGTACAATACCTAAAGATATGAATAACACAATTGGTACAATACCTAGAGATATGAATAACACAATTGGTACAATACCTAGAGATATGAATAACACAATTGGTACAATACCTAGAGATATGAATAACACATTTGGTACAATACCTAGAGATATGAATAACACAATTGGTACAATACCTAGAGATATGAATAACACAATTGGTACAATACCTAGTGATATGAATAACACAATTGGTACAATACCTAGAGATATGAATAACACAATTGGTACAATACCTAGAGATATGAATAACACAATTGGTACAATACCCAGAGATATGAATAACACAATTGGTACAATACCTAGAGATATGAATAACACATTTGGTACAATACCTAGAGATATGAATAACACATTTGGTACGCTACTGAGAGTTTGGCAGTAACGTCAACACCACACATCAGATTGCATTAATAATAGACTCGCTAATGAAATAACCAACATTCTGACAATACAAATAACTGGTCCACGACATTATCCCCAAATGTCCTACCACAATGTACCTATAGTTAATGAAGGCTACATAAATAATACATTACCTATATAGATATCCACACTATCGCCAGTATACCATTCTGATGTCAATAATGTGTGTATGAAAACCATTTCTCGGTACGATTTTATAATGACAAGATGTCCACCATTTTGTATATTGCGACACGATTCCTCAGCCTTAGGCCAGACCAACGGATGAGGTGATGTGAAAAATTCATAACAATGTCTGTTGTGCATTTTCCATCCTTTAGGACAGTCGGCATCTATACAAAATCACACGAGAATCACATCTTAGTAAATGTTGAGATGTATGAGAGAACCGGCGAGTATATACATAGCTACAGTTGAAACAAACATGTTGTCAAAGTTAGAATATAAATCCAATGTGATTAGAAAATTGGCAATCAGGTTTTGATAACAACATAACAGAATTAGTGACAGAACGTATACACAAACAATTAGGTGACTTTAGAACCTTATACATTAGCTTATTAACCATTGTACAAACACTAAAAACAACTAAATTAATTTCGCTAATGCACAATGGGGAATCTTAACATGTTGATGTTATACGTTATTTTACATATGCCTTCCACATACCTGATAACAAAATACCTACCAGAGTCCCCTACAACGTTGATAGGAACTGGTGGTTCGTAGTAACTATACTCGTATGTCATGATGAAACCAGGTCCTATAATTGTTTCATCATCGTCATTAAAGACAGCCGTTATTGTCATTGTATTCCTATGTGATCTGTATTGTAGTTGTTCAGAAACATCGGGTACTCGTAGCGTGACTCTTGGTGTTCCCACTACGCCTGCATAGGAAATGTGTATATCGACGATTGCAGGGTTGTGCATGTATACATTTGGTTGTACTACTAGAGTTATGTATGTTGTTATAGGGCTTGTCAAAGTCCATTCTTGATGTATGCGTAAGGGCCAACTGGTCAAAATCGGAAACTGATAGCTTGCAATTGTTCCACATTTAGATTGGAGTGTGCAGGTTCTTATCCAGGACGACGAATGCGAGGGATCCTGTTTTCCAACATCACAACCTTGACAGTCTGAAGGAAGAATGTGTAATATAGTTAAACCTCGATTCTCATATAAAACA
>NC_135563.1:3004421-3006921 GCF_964340395.1 Glandiceps talaboti | reverse complement strand
ATATGCACACTAAAATAATTACAGTAACAAACACAGTTACAATCTTACAATAATATACATATACGCACTAAAATAATCACAGTAACAAACACAGTTACAATCTTACAATAAAATACATATACACACTAAAATAATCACAGTAACAAACACAGTTACAATCTTACAATAATATACATATACGCACTAAAATAATTACAGTAACAAACACAGTTACAATCTTACAATAATATACATATACGCACTAAAATAATCACAGTAACAAACACAGTTACAATCTTACAATAATATACATATACGCACTAAAATAATCACAGTAACAAACACAGTTACAATCTTACAATAATATACATATACGCACTAAAATAATCACAGTAACAAACACAGTTACAAACTTACAATAATATACATATACACACTAAAATAATTACAGTAACAAACACAGTTACAATCTTACAATAATATACATATACACACTAAAATAATTACAGTAACAAACACAGTTACAATCTTACAATAATATACATATACGCACTAAAATAATTACAGTAACAAACACAGTTACAAACTTACAATAATATACATATACACACTAAAATAATTACAGTAACACAAACACAGTTACAATCTTACAATAATATACATATACGCACTAAAATAATCACAGTAACAAACACAGTTACAATCTTACAATAAAATACATATACACACTAAAATAATCACAGTAATACAAACACAGTTACAATCTTACAATAGTATACAAATACACACTAAAATAATTACAGTAACAAACACAGTTACAATCTTACAATAATATACATATACGCACTAAAATAATTACAGTAACAAACACAGTTACAATCTTACAATAAAATACATATACACACTAAAATAATTAGAGTAATACAAACACAGTTACAATCTTACAATAATATACATATACACACTAAAATAATTACAGTAACACAAACACAGTTACAATCTTACAATAAAATACATATACGCACTAAAATAATCACAGTAACAAACACAGTTACAATCTTACAATAAAATACATATACACACTAAAATAATTAGAGTAATACAAACACAGTTACAATCTTACAATAATATACATATACGCACTAAAATAATTACAGTAACACAAACACAGTTACAATCTTACAATAATATACATATACACACTAAAATAATTACAGTAACACAAACACAGTTACAATCTTACAATAAAATACATATACACACTAAAATAATTAGAGTAATACAAACACAGTTACAATCTTCCAATAATATACATATACACACTACAATAATTACAGTAACACAAACACAGTTACAATCTTACAATAATACATATACACACTAAAATAATTACAGTAACACAAACACAGTTACAATCTTACAATAGTATACAAATACACACTAAAATAATTACAGTAACACAAACACAGTTACAATCTTACAATAGTATACAAATACACACTAAAATAATTACAGTAACAAACACAGTTACAATCTTACAATAATATACATATACGCACTAAAATAATTACAGTAACAAACACAGTTACAATCTTACAATAATATACATATGCACACTAAAATAATTACAGTAACACAAACACAGTTACAAACTTACAATAATATACATATACACACTAAAATAATTACAGTAACACAAACACAGTTACAATCTTACATTAAAATGCATATACACACTAAAATAATCACAGTAATACAAACACAGTTACAATCTTACAATAATATACATATACACACTAAAATAATTACAGTAACACAAACACAGTTACAATCTTACAATAAAATACATATACACACTAAAATAATTACAGTAACAAACACAGTTACAATCTTACAATAAAATACATATACGCACTAAAATAATTACAGTAACAAACACAGTTACAATCTTACAATAAAATACATATACACACTAAAATAATTACAGTAACACAAACACAGTTACAATCTTACAATAATATACATATACGCACTAAAATAATTACAGTAACACAAACACAGTTACAATCTTACAATGATATATATATACACACTAAAATAATCACAGTAACAAACACAGTTACAATCTTCCAATAAAATACATATACACACTAAAATAATCACAGTAATACAAACACAGTTACAATCTTACAATAGTATACAAATACACACTAAATGTATTCTTCGGATTCAGTGTAGATCTTTAAAACAAAAATTGTCAGAAGTGTGTAATGTAATGCACTTGTATTGATTATTGATTATTAGTATCAATTTAATTATCTCTGTGGATGGTAAAACCTTGGTAACTTATTTTAACTTTGTAGAGAAGTCTAGTGTAATCACATGTACACATGTTCTGACATTTTGGTGCATTTCCTGTAAAGTTTTGGGGATGAACCTTCAAGTTGCAAATATGGACTAAATATAATTAATTATCAGTAAAAGCAAAAATTAAATAGGATTAAGTTTGGTCCAATAGTAT